>NC_037674.1:21682785-21745285 GCF_003255815.1 Theropithecus gelada
GACCTCCTCAAAAAAAAAAAAAAAAAAAAAAAAAAAAAAAAAAAATAAACCACAAATAGTCAGCAGGTGGCCACAACTATCCATGTTTCATTAAAATCACATAAAACCTAGGTACAAAAGCACCACTGATTATTGCTCTAGAAAAACTGCATGAAAAATTCAAATATGCACAGTAAAAACACCACAGTATGCACAGGACTAAATTTTAAAGCAAGTGCATGGAATGCTGAATCAATCTTACACACAGCTTTCCAATATTTAAGTGATATTTATTTTACTTGAGGATGATGTAAATTTCCAAAAAGCATGACTGTGAGACGATAAAATGTCCATCCTTATATATTTTTGTATGCCAACTAGTAGAGTCCTAAAAAATTAGCATTTACAAAATACTTGGTAAAAATAGCTTTTAAAAGTTGTCCCAAGAGATACATAAAATCAACCCCAATTTTTCATGACAATTCATTCTCCCTCGTTATCTACAGATTCAGTTTTCTGTGCCTTCCTTTCCAGCTTCCTGTTTTCCTCCTCCTTCCCTTTAGCACCTCTGCTAATCTTTGCTCCAGGTTCTTTCTTAGCAGATGTTTTTGTTGGTTTGGGTTCAGGTTTTGGTGGAGCAGGTTTCGCCGACAATCTGGCAGACCGTCTTGTGGGCTCCTGTTTAGTTACTTTGGATCCATCTTTGCCCTCTGTATTCTCTGGAGACTTTCTCTTCAGCGTAATGACTATGTCGGTGAAACAAAAAGTAAAGCAACGGGCTGGAACTCAGGAAGATTTTTAAAAAAAGATTTATCCATGTTTTTATATGTATGTTAGAAGTTCATTCTTCTTTTGAGTAGAATTATACTGTATAAATATATCATAATTTCTTTATTCATTCCTCAGTTTATCAAAATTTATGTAGTTTCCAGTTTTTACATATCTTCACTAACACTTGTTATTATCAGTCTTTTTAGTTTCATCTATTTTAACAGTTTGACAGTGATCATTCATTGTGATTTTAATTTTCATTTCCCTTATCCCTAATGACATTGAACATATTTTCCTGTGTTTATTGATCATTTGAGTGTCATCTTTTGTGATGTATATGGTCAAATATTTTACTCATTTTTAATTTGCTACTTATTATTGAGTTGAAAGAATATTTTGGATGCCAGCTTATTGTTATATATAGAGATTGTTATTTATTTTTTCATCATTTTGCTCTACTTTTCAATTACTTAACCAGGGAATTCAAAAAGCAGAAGTTTTCAATTTTGATGAAATTCACTTGATCAAATTTATGATTCATGATTTTTTAGCTTTTATCTGAATAATCTGCCTATTGTAATCCCACAAAGATTTTCTTCTATATTTTATTCTAGAAGTATTAGAGTGTTAGTTTCACATTGAGCTTTATTTTAAGAAAATTTTTGTTTATGGTATAAGGTAACTATTAAAGTTCAGTTTTTTCCATAAAGATATTTAGTCTCTTCCAGCACAATTTATTGAACACATTTTTCTTTTCTCAAATCTTCCAATATTAATATAACCAATCCAATATTCTTATTTTGACTGTACACTTATTTTCTTCCTTTTATTTTCAACTTATTGTATCCTTCTACTTAAAGTCTATTTCTTCTAGACAGAATATAGCTGGTCTTGCTTTTTTGAACTAGTCTAACAATATCTGCCTTTTGATTACAATATTTAGTCTAATAATTAAAATTTAAAAAGAACATTTAACAACATACAAATATATAAAACAAAAAAATAAGTACAAAATGGTTGGGAATAAATTTAATAAACAGCTTTAAGAAAAAACTTTTTACTGACGAAAGTGTAGTAGACTTGCCAGTTCCTAAGGCTGAACTCTAATTCGACAGGATAAAATGAAAGAAATGGTCAAATGGATAATATCACATTTTCTATAGAAATAAAGATTATTTACTTTTCATTTATTTATTCCACAAATACTATTTGACAGCCTAGTAAAAAACTATCTTTGCATAATATTGAGAATAAAGAAATGCTTCAGACCTGGTCCCTGACCTGAAGGAATGTACTGTTTATGGAAAGAAAGATACATAAGACATTTATAAAGTAAGTACTATATCAAGTTATGCTAAGTTATGCAGTGATAACACAGTAACCCCAAAATCTCAGTGGCTTTACATAACAAATTTTTAGTTTTTTGCTTATGCATTGCCTGCCTTCAGTGTGTGTCTCTAGAAGGCAGGTATTCTCCATGTGTTAGTTTCTTGTTCCAGCTGCTTTAATTTTGTAACAATCCCACATCAACAGGTAATTTCAGAATCCTCATGGCTAGGGAACAGAGAGCTGGGGAGTAGGGCATCAGAATTAAATACTCTAACAGGAGGTGACATTTGGCACTTCTATACATATTTCATTGCCCAAGCAAGTTGTATAGCCATGCTTAATTTTGCCTCAGGACTATACAACCACCCTATATGACCGTAAATAGAGGAGAATTTCATGTTAGTGAAAAGTGCTAGTTTCTGCTGTATGATGTATAATAGAGGTATGCTTAAAGAAGTATTACTCAGTAGTCAGTAACAGTGGACACTGCTTGTATTTTCTTACAGTTATGGATTGGAAATGTAGGTTAAGTCCTGACATATATAGTAAAGAGGAAGATAAAAAATTAAAATGAGAATCTTGCCATACACTTTAAACTCCAATCCATACAACACAAATATGAATTGTGCACCTATTTGGGCAAAGTCCTATGTGAAGTGCAATATAAATAGGCATAATTCTGACTCTTAAAGATCTTACAATACAATGGAAGAGGTGAGGCAAGTCTGAAGAAATGCAGTAAAAGCTGATTAATCTGATAACTTACGGGCTGGAAGTCTTTCGTATACATGTATAAGACCATGATAATGATAACCTTAGAACTCTGCAAACCCCTAAAGTATTTTCAGAATCATTAAAGGAAGGTTAAATTATTTGCAGTCTAGGTTTGAGACTATTCTTGAATTTTAATACTAGACAATTGTCCATTCATGCATAGGATAGACTTATTTTTTCCAGTAACTTGAACCAATGATGAACTAGAGTACACCATTCTCTGATATTTTGTAAACAAAATTAGAGAAACAGATAAACATTTGCTTCCAGCAACATCTGCACAGAAATGGTTATGTGTATTGAGCAATCATAGTGATTTATAATGAGAGCAAGATGGAAGTAGATTAAGTAGGGATGTATGTAAAAAGGCTATCTGAAGGGTATGTTTTGCAGGAGAGGCAAGAGGTGTTTTGGTGCATAGGAAGATGAAAGTGGGGGAAAGCATCTCAAGAAAAGAAATGAGATAGTTTAGAGAGAGATATCTGACCTTGATCACATTCATTGTTTTTGTGTGTTCGGAAAAGGCTATATAATGGAAAGTAGGAAGGGGAAGAAAGTTCCATTAATAGTCAACTTAAAGTTTTATCATAAAGGTTATTTTATGTGGTTTAGAGTGCAAATTCAAGTCCATTCAGGTTCTCAAAAGCAGGCTTGGAGATAGTTCCTGGATTTGTTTGTAAGGTACTTGTACAAGGAAAAGCTGCCAAGTTGGATGGTGCTGGAGAGCAGACATCAATGACCAGGAGCTGCCAGAATGGAAAGTAAAACTAAAGACTACAGGGAACGATCAGTAGGTTGGGTGTTCTTTAGTTTCTGTCTGACATACACTTTTTCACTATTCCAGTGATCACATTCATTGCAAAAATGTCAACTATCCTCTGTGCTTACATAATAATTCTTATGTGAAACAGAGAAAATGCACAATATAGTGTGCACTCTGGAGACTGCCTAACTTGGAATGCCAACTAGACCACTAGCTATCTGTGACATTCAGCAAATTGTTAAACTTTTCTGAGTTTCAGATTAGTTTCCTAATTTGAAAACAAAGATAATTGTGTCTTCTAACAGTGATATTGTACAGATTCAATGAGTTAATAGACATATTTATAATAGTACTTGTTATATGCTAAGTAATCAATACATGTTTGTTATTATTCTATGTCTCTCAAGATCTATTTTTTTCTAAGAGAAAAATTTGTATGTCTATCTGCTTTTCGGATCTCTCCATTTGGATACCCAAGAGAAACCCCAGGTTCCACAAGATAAACACATCCTCTCTCTACCCAGGCCCACTCTTGTGCTGTATTCCCCTTCTGTTCAACCTATTGAAAGTATCTCCAATATGTTCATCATTGTTTCTCCACATTGTTTGCCTACATATAGTGTATGACAGAATATATTAAATTCTGAACATTTCATGCGAATAAAGACTCTATGAGGGCAATAAAGGAGTTGAATTGTGAGCATGACTCCAAGTCCTAAACTTAGATAGAAATGAAGTTGGAAATTGGAGGGAAAAGAATGTGGGCATGAAAAACAGGTCTCAATTGTTGATATTACTTAACAGCTGCTTTCCTTAGCAAATGCTTTAAATTGACGAAGCATAAAGCTTAGAAAATGCAGGTTTTTCTACAAGCAATTATTTATTGCTTTTGAACATTTCCACACCTCAACAATTTTGTCTTCCACTCCCTTTGAGAAACAAAACAATGTTTGACAAAGAAAGAAGATAAAACTCTCTTCCATCAAGGGATCACAGCATCTGCTTGACTTATATTACCTTAAAGATAAGAGGTTACATCCTCTGGAAAGATTCTTAAAGGACACAAGTTGACATAATTTTATAGGAGAATAAAAGGGCATGCTTTCATGGATGGATGATAAAAGCATGGGGGAAGAAGAGCATATTTCAGGTGAAGAAAATGACAGATAAAAAGAGATTAGTGAAGGGTCAAAACAATATATGAAGGTATCAACATTTCTTGCACAGTCATTCAATAAAAATGTCAACAAGCAAAATGCTGGCTGGCAATAATACAACCAAAATGGGTAATTTAAGTGAAGGAAGTAGTCTAACTGAGCTCAACATGACTATTAACACTTCTTTACTGGTCTCAGTGGAATAAAATACTGAAAGACAAGAGCTTGAAGTGAATAAAATTGTATCCAATTTACAATCAAATGAAAAGATGATGGGCTTAGAGCCAAAAAATATTCCTCAATTAAGCTTCTTTTCAATGGCTTCAGTTTAACCAGCTGGATTTTTATTTAAAATTTAAAAAAATCTATATTATTCAACCTTTTGAAAAGCAGGGTTTTCCTTTTAATGGGTAATTTGTTTCTTTTTATAAAATGAAAGTCAGCAAAAACTGGTGTTCTGCACACATGGAAGCATAATAAAACTGGCATAGAGAAATGGAAGGTGCCGCCCCTGCTCTCAGAGACATGACATTCTATGAAGAAATATGTGGCAAATGGGATATAAAGACAGGTCATGGGCAGGCAGCTTAGTGGACTTACCTTTCAATTCAAAGGTTTGCCAGTCAACTTAGGTGATAAGTGATAATTGTGGTTCTATGCTTAATATGGTACAATGATTTTGAGGATAACTCTTCAATAAAAGGGTAGCTTAGGGTCAAATTGTTCCAATTAAATAGTTCTCTTACCATATATCAATACATGCAGTGCAATTTCATGAAAATTTCATTTCTAAATGTATATGAATAAATTGAATGCTGCTATAGTAGGAAACATGTTTTATCTTCCACCCTAAAATTTCATAAATACAAATTTATGAAAATTTATATTTTCATAAATATAAATTTAATATATTTATATATAATATAAATATACATGATGTCCCTGTTTAGTAACTTCAATATGAAGAGACAATAGGTTAAAGTACTGATTTTTTAAAATGTCAAATAATTAAAAATAATGTTCCATCTCCACACATGTAAATGAAGATGAAAAACTGTAAATCTGCAGATAGTCCAGTGTAATCAACAAACATTTATATGCCTTCCTTAGCAAGTTTGAATGCTCCAAATGCCATAAAGGGCAATCTCCATCCTCACTGACTCACTCATTGGACAACCACTGAGATATTTCTAGAAAAAGATAAAATATTATAAATATACAAATAATTAATATGAAACAGAGTAAACTGAAGCAAAGTAGAAGGGAAACACATTTAATTTAAGAAAATGAGCAATAGCTCCATAGAGATGATGGCATTTAAGAAGGGCTTTGAAAGATAAGTAGAAGTGACCCATAAGATAGGGTGTTTCAGGGACTGTAACAGCATAAGAAAAACTAAACAGGTGGTAAATAATGAGATAAATGGGAAATACTGAGGCATACAGTTCTAAACAAAGAATATTAAAATGGGGAAATCGGTAGATAAGCTTGGGTAGATTGACTTAACAGGGTAAGACATTGAATGACAGAGTAAGGCTTTTGTATGCTTTTCATGTAAAACATACTTGTTTTATCATGCAATTTGCCCTAAAACAGAGACTCTCAAAGTCGCTTTTGAGTACAAATGGTTCAGGTGTCAGAGCTTCTACCAAAAAGCTGGGAGATATGTATGATCAGGTTTCCATGTGTTATTAGTATTCTTAAATGCATTCAGGTGAATTATTTCTTTCCTTGCTTATTTATGCCCTATTCAACAGTTGCTTCATTGGTCTGTGCTGTTTTGGTTATTATAGTCTTGTAATATAGTTTGAAGTGGGGAAATGTGATGTCTTTGGCTTTGTTGTTTTTGTTTAGGATTGCTTTGGCTATTTGTGCTCCATTTTTCTTCCATATGAATTTTATAATAGTTTTTTCTAATTCTATGAAAAATGACATTAGTAATTTGATATAAATTATGTTGAATCTGTAGATTGCTTTGGGCAGTATTGAGATTTTAATAATATTGATTCTTCCAATCCATGATCATGGAATGTGTTTCCATTTTTTGTGTGTGTCATCTGTGATTGCTTTCAGCAGTGTTTTGTAGTTTCCCTTGTAGAGATCTTTTACCTCTTTGGTTAGGTGTAATTTTGTTTATTTTGTAGCTGTTGTAAATGAAATTACATTTTTGATTTGGTTCTCAGGTTGAATTTTATTTGAGTATTGAAAGGCTACTGCTTTTTGTATGCTGATTTTGGAACAAAACAGAGAACCCCAAAATAAAGCTTCACACCTACAACCAACTGATATTTGACAAAGTCTACAAAAATAAACAATGAGGAAAGAACACTCTATTTAAAAAATGGTGCTAGGAAACCTGGCTAGCCATATGCAGAAGAATGAAATTCAACCCCTACCTGTCACCACATAACAAAAAATTAACTCAAGATGGTTTAAAGACTTAAATGTAAGATCTCAAACTAAAAATCCTGGAAGAAAACCTAGGCAATGCTCTTCTGGACATCAGCCTAGGCAAAGAATTTATGATTAAGTCCTCAAAAACAAATACAACAAAAACAAAAATTGACAATTAGAACCCAATTAAACTAAAGAGCTTCTACACAGCAAAAGAAAATATCGACAGAATAAACAGACAACTTACAGAATGTGGGAAAATATTTACAAACCATCTGACAAAGGTCTAATATCCGGAATCGACAATGAACTTAAACAATTGATCAAACAAAATACAAATAACGCCATTAACTTTGGGAGGCCAAGGCAGTAGGATCACTTGAGCTGAGGAGTTCAAGACCAGCCTGGGCAATATAGCGAGACTCCGTCTCTCTTAAAAAAAAAAAAAAAAAAAAAAAAAGGCAAACACTTTTCAAAAGAAGATATACACAAAGCCAAGAGATATTAAAAAAAATACTCAACATCACTAATCATCAGAGAAATGCAAATTAAAACCACAGTGAGATACCATCTTATACCAGTCAGAATGGTTATTATTAAATTTTTTTTAAAGCCGATTTTTTTTCATGATATTGTGGAGAAAAGGGAACACTTATATATTGTTGGTGAGATTGTACATTAATTCAGCCCCTGTGGAAAGCAGTTTGGAGATTCCTCAAAGAACGAAAAATAGAATTACCATTTGACCCAGCAATTGCATTACTGGGTAATACACCCAAAGAAAAATAAATCATTCTACCAAAAAGAAACCTGCACTTGCATGTTTATTACAACACTATTCACAATAGCAAGGTCATGGAATCAACCTAGGTTCCATCAACAGTGGATTGGGTAAAGAAAATTTGCTACATATACGTCATGGAATACTATGCAACCATAAAAAGGAATGAAAGCATGTCGTTTGCAGCAACATGGATGCAGCTGGAGGCCATTATTCTGAGTGAATTAACACAGAAATAGAAAACAAAATACCACATGTTCTCACTTATGGTGCTAAAAATTGGGTACACACAGACATAAAAATGGCAACAATAGGCAGTAGGGACTCTAAAAGGAAGGAGAGAGTGAGAGGAGAAGGGCTGAAAAACTCCCTATTGAGTACCATCTTCACTATTTGGGTGACAGGTTCAATAGACCCCCAAACCTCAGGATCATGCAATATATCCCTGCAACAAACCTTCACATGTTGTTTCAGTGACACCCTTTACAAATACTTATGAATGCAGTTTTTTTATAACAGATTTATTGAAATATTATATAATTCATGTACCATAAAAATTCACCTTTTTAAGTTGCATAATTCAGTTTTTTGCACATTTACAGAGTTGTACCCTAACCATTATCTCATTTTAGAATGTTTTTAATCACATCCAAAAGAAATTTCATATCTATAGGCTATCACATATCCATTCTTAGTGCCACCAATTCATGGAAACTGCTAATCTGTATTGTCTCTATGCCTTTGCCTATTCTGGACATTTCATATAATAGAATACATGATGGAATTATATTAAATATAGAATATATATAAGAATTATGTAGAATTATATGATATATGGCCATTTGTGTCTGGCTTCTTAACATAATGTTTTTAAGGTTCGTTCATGTTATAGCATGTATCTGTATTGCATTCCTTTTTATGGTTAAATAATATTTCGTTGAATCAGTATACTACATTTTATTCGTTCATTTGTTGATAGGCCTTTGGGTTTTACTTTTTGACCATTATAAATGGTGCTGCCAAGAACATTTATTTATTTCTTCTTTGTCACTTGTGCTTTTGGTGTCGCATCTAAGAACCCGTTGCCTAACCTAAGGCTATAAAGATTACTCTTATGTTTTCTTATGAGACTTTTTATAAGTTGTAGATCTTAAATTTAGGTCTATGATCCATTTCCACTTAAGTTTTCTTGTGAGATCAGGTCCAACTTACTCGTTGACATGCTTTTATCTAGCTGTTCCAGCTAGATGGATTTTTATCTAGCTCTTCCAGCACCATGGATGAACTGTTGTGGCTCTACAGATGTGATTATATATTTAATGGTCACCATACCTGTTTAAGCACATACTTAGCCTTTACCAAATTCTTTCATAAGTTTTAGATTAAGTATACTATTTTCCAAGTGAAAGTTTATGAGAAACATGGATGGATTAATTTCTTGTATGTAACTTACGTGGCCTTAGAAATTGACATAAGAAATTTGGCCTTGTCTCCAATTAGGAAAGAAGACCCCTATTAAAATCCCAAAGGCTAATAATCTCTCTTTTAGCATTTGGTTCTCAGAGAATCAAACTAAGATATCTCCAGTGAGGGGATAGGACCTCTCAGTGGACAGGCTTAGACATGGTCAAACACAATTAGGAGCCCATCATCTCTGTGGCAGTCCCACTCAGAAGATGAAGAGGAGAGGAAGGCTCCAGCTATGCCTGTCCTGTTTCTCCTTCCAAAATCACCAAGAGTAAAGTGGAGGATTGGAGGGAGACCAGGATTGTAATACTAACACATAGTCTCTTGTATAAAAGGAAACCTAAGAAGTAGAGAATAAGCATGTTCCCTAAACCATGTACAAAATACCTCCGGCAAGGTGGTAGGCTCTGGTGCAGGTCTTAATTTTTTCCTGCCTGCCTCTCCACTCCACCCAACCCATTACTCAGTAAGAACAATCTGACACCCATCTTGTTCACCTATGATGTTAAGATGAGGGATTCCTACAAACACGCTGATCGAGAGTTAGGCTTTGTGTCCCCACCCAAATCTCATCTTGAATTGTAATCCCCATAATCCCCTGGTCAAGGGAGTAGACCAGGTGGAGGTAATTGAATCATAGGGGTGGTTTTTCCCATGCTCTTCTCATGAAAGTGAGTGAATTCTTACGAGATCTGATGGTTTTACAAGTGTTTGGTAGTTCTTCCTGCATTCATTCTTCTTCCTGCCACCTCGTGAGGAAGGTGCCTTGCTTCTCCTTTACCTTCTGCCATAATTGTAAGTTTCCTGAGGCCTCCACAGCCAGGTTGAACTGTGGTCAATTGAAACGTTTTCCTTTATAAATTACCTCGTGTCGGGCAGTTTTTGTTGAGACGGAGTCTCTGTCACCCAGGCTGGAGTGCAGTGGCACAATCTCTGCTCACTGCAACCTCTGCCTCCTCGGTTCAAGCAATTCTCATGCCTCAGCCTCCTGAGTAGCTGTGATTATAGGTGCATGCCATCACACCCAGCTAAATTTTGTGTTTTTAATAGAGATGGGGTTTCACCATGTAGGCCAGGCTGGTTTTGAACTCCTGATTTCAAATGAGCCGCCCACTTCAGCCTCACAAAGTGCGGGATTACAGGTGTGAGCCACCGCATCCGGCCTCAGGCAGTTCTTTATAGTTGTTTTTACGGATGAATACACATGCTATAATTGCTTCTTTATTGTAATGCTTTTTGTGCAAACAGTCACCTCAGGCGATGTGTTTCTTCTTTCCTTTCACCCAGTGGCCAATTGACTTGTGATGTGCTCAAAGCAAAGGAGAACTTTGTTAGGAAACTTATTTTTTTCTTACGCTACTGTAGGCAAAGAGGACATTATTGCTGACTTTTTGAACTAAATATACTCTAAATTTTGGACAAAATTCATGGTAATTCTATTTTTAGCTGAGAATTCACTTCTGGGACCTATGAAATGACATTTTTGGCTCTACTTTGTATGAAGCAAAAATAAATACTTCATTAACATTTGCAAGCAGTTTCTTTGCATCCACGGTCTGATGGAAATGACTTGGGAGCCAGAAAATGTGAAATGAATTTCTACCTCCATTATTGACTTTGTGTGTAATCTTAGAACTCTTAAGTTCCCTTAAGTTACTTCCTCTACCTGTAAAATAGGAACAATGATATTGGAGATATTTGCTTCATTGCAGTTTATTATATATGATTTTTTTTAAAAAAACTCACTAGTGAGCAGGATACAATTAAGTTACTTTCATATAAATGCAATTTTTATGAGAAACATATTCCTGAAAATTTGTTATAAATTTGTTATATATATTTTGAGACGGAGTCTTGCTCTGTCACCCAGGCTGGAGTGCAGTGGCGGGATCTCAGCTCACTGCAAGCTCCTCCTCTCGGGTTCACGCCATTCTCCTACCTCAGCCTCCCGAGTAGCTGGGACTACAGGCACCCGCCACTTCGCCTGGCTAGTTTTTTGTATTTTTTAGTAGAGACGGGGTTTCACCGTATTAGCCAGGATGGTCTCGATCTCCTGACCTCATGATCCGCCCGTCTCGGCCTCCCAAAGTGCTGGGATTACAGGCTTGAGCCACCGCGCCTGGCCAAATTTGTTATATTTATATAAATATTTGTTATAAATATTTATATAAATATTTGTTATAAATATTTGTATAAATATAAATATTTAAATATTTGTTATAAATATTATAAAATATATTTTCATTTTCAAAATGTTAATGTGTCCACATTAAAAATTATTGATTTCAGCACATAATAGCAATTGTTAAATTACATTTTTAGCAACTTGGCTTTCTCATAAATCAGATGTATTCTTATTTCCAAAATTTCAGTGCAAACCATTTTTAAATAATTTCTAGGTTGCAGCAGACTTTTGTTACATTTGATTTTGTGTTTGAGAATAGCATAACATCCAAGCCCATATAATAACATGATAGCCATTATGCAGTTCTACAGTGCAAAAATCCATTAAAACAGACACATTTGGAGGTGGTTTTAGGATCTCTAAATATTTTTTTAATTCAAAAAATAAGCTATTTTATGCTTCTTTAGATAGCAATCCCATTTCAACTAATGAAAAGATTCCAAGTTTGCACAAATTTTAAGAAACACATCTGTCATAAGACCAGGGCACACTCTACTCTCAAGTCGTGAAATGAAAACATTTCAGATTGCTTGCTGGATCCTTGGGAGCAGGAGAGTCTCTTTAGATGCAGCATATAGCTCTAGTTCTTTCAAGTCAACTTTCATTACAAGGATACCCAGTGTATAAAAGAAAAGCTCTTCGTTATTTCCTCAACCATATTGTAGCATTTATGCATTGAAACTAAAGAGGTTTATTTTGGCTCCACTTTCATTTTATGATATTCAGAGATGGAGCATATCACCGAGTTCTTTCATTCTGCATATTCTTTTAGTTATGTTACTAGGTGGGTGTTAGGCTAACCTTGTTTTTGCAGAAATAATGGTAACAAGGCTACTCCAAGGGACTTCATTACCCTCACAAAGCAGCTCCCAGAGTAGATGACAGTCGAGCGGAGGCTATATTGCTTGTTTAGCAGTTATTCTCAAATATAAAAACAGATTTATTAGGGCACTCCCATATTATTTACCTGGTTGGGGAGGTGATTTGGGAGTTTGAATTTAAGGAAAAAAAAACCCTCAACTCCCTTCCATTAATTAGCCTTCTCTTACCAGCAGCAGGAAAGTCAGCTCAATTCAGCCTCCATCCCTGACTTCCATCAGCCATAGAAGACCCAACCCCAGTCTCAGATCTACTCCACTCCAGCACTATAGCTGTAGCAGGAGTTTTCCTGCTCATCCACTTCTACCCTTTAATAGAAAATAAACTATCAATCCAAACCTTTGCATTATGTCTAGGGGCTATTACTACCTTATTTACAGTAATCAACAAAATCTTTTCAGGTCTTTCTGATATCAAGCCACGTGTGAGAATTACTGCCTTAATTTCTTGAAGGCCTCCTAGATCCAGGGCCAATGTCACTCTGTATAGTTTCTGTGTCACCCTGTAGTTCCAACATCAATGTTCTGAATGCCCAGTCTGGGCTTTATGTGGGCTTCTTTCCTACCTGGACATGGTACTTGTTCACACTACCATGGTACTTGTTACTTGTACACAGCTGTTGCTTGGTCTCTTCCTCTTCATTTGTGCTATAAATACCACATTTATTTATTTTTCCCAATTATGGCGTAACATGGAATAATTTGAGATTTAGGCCAGCATCCAAGTACTTAGTCCATGTATTCTTTCAAAGTCTGTCAAGTATGTAATATGTATCCTGGCAGGTACATTTATTACATACATGAGAATGCAGAGGAGGAGACACCCAACCTTAGCAAATCTCTTCTACATCACACAGAGATGTTAAAGTGGGCAAGGTAGAAAGGAGATAAAAATCAACTAAAAACCAAACACCAAAACAATAAATGCAGGATGACAGAAAGGTATCTTATTCATTCTTGATCCCTGCCAACCTCTTACACACATTCTTTATCCCCTTAACATCTTACCAGTATAGGTTGTACATATTCACCAGTTAATGTTGTATTTCTTATTTTTAAAAAAAAGACTGTCACCTTCATTATTGAAGGTTATTTCAAATTCCTAATTCAAAATGCCTGGGAAATATTAACACCAAGCAGACATTTGAAGGTCATTCCTTAAAAACTACCAGATTGAGTAGCTCTAACTTCACTATGTTCTGCATCCTGCATATCATTATATTCTTGAGGATATTAACTGAAGATTATTTTGGATTTAAGTCATCCTTTTATGTCTTCAAAGTAGAATACTCATATAGGAATCTTTTATTGTATAATTTTGTTTCTGCCATAATATGCCACTCTTCCTATTTTTTTTTTTCCTTTGAGACAGGGTCTTTCTCTGTCACCCAGGCTGGACTGCAGCGTTGTAATCATGGCTCACTGCAGCCTGGAATTCAGTCCTGGGCTCAAGTAATCTTCCTACCTCAGCCTCCTGAAGAGCTGGGACTACAGCTACAATTTTTTTTTTTTTTTTTTTTTTACTTTTTTGTAGAGATTGGGGTCTTGCTATGTTGCCCATGCTGGTCTTGAACTCCTGGTCTCAAGAGATTCTCCCACTTTGGCTTTCCAAAGTGCTAGGATTATAGGCATGAATCACCGTATCAGGCCCGCTCTTCTTACTAACTGTGTTGCCAACTGTACTATTAACAGTAGAGCTTGAGATTAAAGTGAAGTGTGAATATAATGACTGCTGAATTGAAATTAAATTCTGGTTCAGTTAAGTTAGCTAATATATTGACAAAGCTCCTCACAATCTAGACTTTTGAGAGCTTGTTGAGCATCGGTCCCTCAGGGCTGAAAGTTGTCTGGTCAGCAGGTTGGCTGTGGGGAAAGTCGTCTTTTCTTTCCTTCTTGTAGATATGCCCCTGCTGAACTGAATGGCACTCCCTTTATTCCATGGATAATAAGATGTGCTTATCACAACAACTTATTGGAAATAAGCCACACATTCAAAACTAAAATGATAATTAAAGGAAAAAAGAGAAGACAGCTTCTGCACACAGTGCCAGAAATTCAAGGGACCAATCCTTGGAGGACAGAGAGATCAGGATTCAGATTTGATGAGTAAATTTCCTGGGCTATGTGGCACCAAAAACATCATCTGACACACATCTTGCTTTGATTTCCACTTAGGTTTAATGGTTGAATAATCATGGCTCATAAGTTTATCTTTAATAACATTCACAGCAGACAGTTTATTAGCAGATTCTGTAGGCTGCAGGGTTGTCATTTGCTGTTATAGTGATTGTCTGTTTTAAATATCACAGCTGTTGGTGTTTTTATTTATTTATTCATGATTTGATTCCTGCCTCTCCCACATCTCGGACGCTCAAAGGCAGGCTATTCTCTTTTGCTCTTTGAATTGTGAAAGACTGCTGTGACAGCCCCTAGCCCAGGCCGTGGAGTGTCACACAAGGTCCTATGGTACTGAACAAAAAGCCACGTCTTCCTGAATCAGGCAGAGCTCTTTATGAGAGCGGAGCCTTCTGGTGGGGGGCTTTCTCTGTCAGTGAGTGGCGGGCATGAATGGAATCCTATCAGGGGCTCTGGGCCAGTGAAGACCCTTCTTCATGTGTTTCTTGGCCAGGAGAGTGGAACCAGGAAGAAAAATGCAAATGCCTAGGCCTTACTTTCCTATGCAAAATTAGATGCCACTGTGAATGAACATAGGCAGCACTGTACTCTGCGGTTTCTAAATTCAGCTGGAAAGAGAACTTCGTCATTGTACATGGCACCTTTCATTGAGTTGTTGGGGGACAGGCTTGCATTGAAGAGATGACATTATTTCATTTGTCTTCAAAAAGGCCCTGTGAGGCAGGGTGTCTATAGAGGGATACTATTTTATAAAGAAAAAATTAGGGGTTCAGCAAGCATTACTGGTCTCTGGATTTCTGATTTAGCTCTGTCATGAGACTGGTGTCCTCATATTCACAGCATGACCTGGAATGAGGCAGGGAAGGATGCTACTGCTAGGCAGCTGATCTGGGGAGCGTGGACATGCTTCAACTAGCAAAATCCTCCTCCTCTCTGCTGAGGAAACATGCTGTGCTCCCCAGATCCCCTGAGTAAATAAAATAGCACCCTGCCCTGATGGCTAAGAGGGATACAAAGTCTGCTCTTCCACAAATTAAGCTTGTAATGTGCGTTCCCCAGATGGAGGGCAAGCGGTGACTTAAATTCACTTTGAAATGTTAATCACTAACCTCATTTAATTTCCTATGAGCAGGCTTGGATCCCTGGGAGGCCACTGGAAGCAGGGGGAAGAAATATGTAAAAGGAGAAGAATGAGGAAGGAATACAGCAGTCACCTGTCACCCATTTGTTAACCTTTCTAGGGACATATTTTGCTCACACACCCTGGAAGATACCTACCAGTTTCTTGCCAAGTTCAGCAAAAAGGAGATTCAGGAGATCTCTGTAACTCCTGTTGCTTTGGGAGAAGGGATGCCACAGCCTGGAAAGAGGCAATAGTTCTCCCCTTTACTACTATTAACAGAGTTTGTCCTCCCTACCTTCAAGTAAGTGCTTTTGTACAGTAACAGTAAAAGCTAACATGCAATCATATTTCAGAAGTTGATGATGAGTGCTAAGGATTATGAAGCACTTTAATTTTGCTGTTGCTTTGCTAATATCTTTATAAAAATAACTAGTGCCAGAAAATGGTATCAATTACTAAGCAGAGCCACCTCCAGGGCTTAGTACAGTAATCCTTTCCACCTGGCTGGCTCCGACTTCCTCTCCAACGTAAGGCTGAAATCAGATAATGATATTTCTTTGAACAGGTGAGATACCCCCTCACAGCCCCTGTCATAAATCAGTTTCGGTATCAGTATCAACATTCACACATATATGTGGCTTAGTGGTTATCAAACTCTCTCCCCGCCCAAAACCCTAAGTCAGTAAGCTGGGTGTCAATGTTCTGAGGCTGAAATCAAATAGTTAAGTCATTGTCAACATAATTTAATACATATCATGCTAATTTAACAAATGTGGTTTTTGTTTGAAGTTTTTTTTTTTTTTTCCCCATAAATGGTTATTAAGCCTTTGGTACTTGATGATGCTTGCCTGCTAATGAATATTGGCCAATATTTATCCATTTAAAGTATTTGTTGAATCTGTCTTAAAATTTTTTGGTTCTACTTTGATATATTTATCATCCAGCTAATTTTCATCATGGCCACACCTACTACCTTGGTCTGAGCCACCAGATTATGGCAACCAACCTGAACAGGTCTCTTTACTGCTTCTGTGTTTGCCACCACATAGTGGCCACATGGCAGCCAGAGTGAGCCTGTAAAAACGTAGCTCAGATGATGTGGCTCTTGCTCGAAACTCTGCAGTGGCTCCCCATTTCACTGTGGAGGGAAGCACAAGTCTTTATCACGACTTACAAGGCCCTGCCTGGCCTGACCATCCTGGCCTTGCCTACTCCCCTTCCTTGCACTCACAGTGCCCCAGGCACCTTGGCTTCCTGGATGCTTTTTGACATGACAGGCAAGCTTGCATCTAGATAGTGCCTTATTCTTCTGCCTGGAATGTTTAGCACCCAGATATGTGCTTTGTTGAAATCATTAGTTTTTCAAGTTTTTGCTGAAACCTCACATTGACAGTGTAATCGCTCTGCTTAATTCCACAACCTGTTTCTAACTCCCATCCCCCCTTATCCTGCTCTGCTTTTCTCCATTGCATCTATCACCTTCTAGCCTTTTAGCCTGCTAGAATTAGAATGTAAGTACTTTAAGAATGGGGATCTTAATCTTTCGTTTGCTAGATCTCATGATTTCCAATAAGTGCTCCAGGAATATTTGTTGAATAAATGTCTATTATGTGCCAAAATCTATTCTCAAGATAAAAGAATTAACAAGACATGGGTACTTGGTAATAGTTTAGTGAGGAAGACACACAATTAACAAGAGGATACAGGAAAACAGGATAACAAAATAGCAGATGCATAATAATGGCAAAAATTACTAGGAGACAATTGAACTAAATTTAATTTGTGTGTATGTGTGTGTGCGTGCACGTGCGTTCACTAATGGTTATAATCTCATTCTGCATCACATTGTTATATTTTCTACCCTTAAAATGGTTCCTCTAATGCAATTCAATACATCAGTATTCATTTTGGTCTCCAAGGACCACTATGACTTTCAGGTGCTCCACCTCTGGGGAAATTTAGGAACTGCTATTTGATTGTGTGATTTTCAAAGGGCGTAAACATATTTTTTTCACCTAATCCTCAGAACAACCTTCAAATGTAAGTATATGTGTTGTCTTCTTTAAGATGTTTTTCTCCTTTTGACTTTGAGGCACTAAGTGATGGAGTTTAAGGTAATTTTGTAAGTTAGGAGACAGATTCCTATATGTTGCATTTGTTAGTGGCATGGCTGCTACCCTGTGTTCACTCTTTCTTCTTTTTTTTCCCCAATTTCAATCCACCATTATGGGTCTTTCTCTCAAGATAAGAATAAATTCTGCAGTAATTGCCAGGAGTGGGAAAAGTGCATCTTAATAGAAACTTTTGTTTTCTTACTGTGCAGTCAGCTTGACCCTGGATATTAGATCATCATCTCTTTCAATTCCATGGACGTTTATTCTATAAGTAGTAAGTAATAGGCATGGCCTAAATATTTGTAGGAGATACAAAGATGAATAAAACAACATTCTTATTTCAGGGTTTGTTGTTGAGGAGAGGTGCTTATGTCAATCCGTAGTAGTGGTGAAATGCACTGTGTGTGCAGGGTCTGTGTGTGCGTGCGCAAATGCACATGTGTGCACATGTTTAATATTTAAATAGACTTTTCATTTTAGAATATATTTAGATTTATAGAATAGTTGTGAAGATAGTACTGAGACTTTCAATATACCCTACACCCAATTTCCCTTATTAACATATTGCATTATCATGGTACATATTAAAGCTGATGAAACCAATATTGATACACTATTGTTAAAGTCTATACTATGTTCACACTGTCTTATTTTTTTCTTAATTTTTTTTCTCTGTTCTGACTCATCCAAAATACCAAATTACATTTAGTGATCATATCTTTTTAGGCCCCTCTTGGCTGTGACAGTTTCTTAAATTTTTCTTGTTTTTGATGACCTTGACAGTTTTGAGGATTAATGGTCAGATATTTTGAAGAATGCCTCCTAAGTGTGATTTGCATAATGTTTTTCTCATGAGGAGACTGAGGTTATGGGTTTTGGGGAAGAAGACCAAACAGGTAAAGTGACATTTTCATCACATCAAGTGTACATGCTATCAACATGACCTATCACTATTGATGTCAACTTTGATCATCTGAGGTCGTACTTTCAGATTTTTCCACTGTAGTCCATATGATACACAATATTCAATCCACTGAATATTTGCATATGGAAGATTTCCTTCTGTTAAGTTAAAAAAAGTAGCTGACTCCAGTTGGAAATTTTAGTTAGGGGATTTATAATTTTTTCCTTTGTAATTATGTGATGAATACATTTAATGCACAATTTGAGTAATCTTTGATTGCATTTTTAATTATTTTCTTATTATAGTATCTGTGTCAAGGTGGGCTGAATTATATGCTCTAAAATCACAGAGCTTACTGTCTTCCTGTCTTCCCTGTTTGAAAACTAAGGCAACTAGACTGAAGTCTCTGAAAGAATACAGTATGACGTACCGTTCTTCCACCTATAAGATTCCATGAGTCTGATTTTTTGGCTACTCTTAGTTTTTTAAAAATGGGTTATCATATTTTATACAACTAGGTATATGTATAAATAAGACATACATATTCCTTAGTGTGCATAATACCAACTTAGGGTAGGACCCCACACAAATTAATTAAAATTTAAATATCCTTAGAAATTGAATAAATTATTAAGCTTGATATTGCAATTGACATGTAAAGTATAATTCATTAAGGAAGAATTTAAAAAAACATTTTGGGGTAGGCAAATAGAACTTGAATGCAAGCTTATGGGATTCTTTCAGTCAAGTTTTATATAAACATGGTTGTATAAGGCCTAAAATATGAGGTAACAGTCAATACCACATGTCCGCCATTCAATCCAATCTCTAAAAGGCAGGCTTTGGAAATATGAAGTGATTCCTCCAGCATAGTTCATGTTGCTTTAGTCTTGACTGCTATTGGCATGAGACTCATTTTAACCCTATTATTGATCTAAGAAATAGAGAATTTGGACGGGATCCAGAGGAAATGAGATAAAACAACAACAACAAAAGCAATTTAGAGGGTTGACTGGGAAACAGAACTTATTGAGATTGTTGAGTTTGGAGCAGTCTGAGGAGATAATTAATGGCAACTTCTAACTCTGTAGGTGAGACTATGGTATAAGTAACTGTGTGTAACTTCCTTCAGCATCCACCTAGGAAAAGGCACACTTACATGAGTATGGATTTGCTTTGGTCATTGAAAAGACATTATGGGTTATGAAAGAGCTGCAATTTGTTATCAACTCTAGGATGCATCAGGAGAAGAAAGGCTCACAGCTTGCTAGGAGAGGTTCCTGAAATGGATGGAATTGCAGAATAGAACAGTGGGTGGACAGGAAATGATCTCTGCCTCCCGGCCCCGAAAGTTTTAGTTGGCACCCCAACTAATGATGAAACCATCTGCTCATGAAAAACAAACCTCCCAATACTGAGCTTCACTCCACCCTACTTAGCCCTTTATAATTTGTTTTGGGGCTATTGAATATGGACCATTGTACTCTGTTTTTCTGTGCTGGTGATTGAGTGATTTGCTTCTTATTACTGTGCATTAGCAGGAATTGATTGGAGACACTTCACTTTGTTTATAAAGACAGCTTCTGCGAATTGCCAGCGTGGTGCTTTCAGCTCATGTAATATACAAAATATGTATTTCTGTAAGTCACACTGATTTAGAATGTTCTTCCACGGTTCTCCAGTATAACAAGTTACTCCTTGGGCGAATGTTAAACTCTTTTAGGAACTTCTTTTGATCACTGGATCAATAATTTACTGTTTGAAAAAAATAATACCTTGATGTATATTATGTAATAAGGTCAAGTTGGTGAGTTATACAGGTAGGAAAATTGGGAGAGGGGTATTGTTCATTCCTCCTTAAGAATCTAGGATGTAGTATTATGTGGATAAAATAATGGTGCTAAAAATGCAGATTTTCTTAAAAGTCAGGAAACCTCTTTTTATTTAGATCAGGGTAGGCACAGTCCCTTTCATGATCTCTGGGTTTTCTCATTGCTCTCTGACTCCAACCATGACTCCTCCATTCAGACCATTCTCAGACTTTGCTTCTGTTTGTTTCCTCCAACAAATTTTTGCCCGATTTGTCTCATGGATTCTTCTTTTGAAACAACATAGTGAGGTGTTTGACCTTGTGTAAAAGAGTTACTGCACAAGGTCAAGCATGCAAAACACAAGAGTATCAGTATCAGAAATACGCATAGCTTGCTATAAGAACATGGCCTTGGAATTGCTAGATAGCTATCTCATAACTCATCATATGTGCTTATTGATATTAAGTTATGGGGATTTTTAAAAGGAGGATGTCAATATATTGGATTCAGTATACTTCATCAGAGTGAAGTACTGAATTTGGGGGCGAATTGGGCTGAGAGGTCTGGGACAATATGCTGTACATAAGACTGCTTCTTCACACTTGTCCCATGCACCTTAGAACTTTTTGGTAGAAAAGCCACATAGTATATGGTAATTTAGGACAGTGATTTTATTGGGTTAAATCATAACTAAATTATTCATTTACTTGAGGTTGCATAATCATTGAGCTATATCCCTTGGTAATGTTCCTTTAGACTTTCTGGGAGTAACCAAATTTAGAATAATATGCTATCATACCACTTTTAAGAAACATGTTGTATACCATCCTTGATGACTGGTTAGAAATGTCTCAGAGAATATTGTTAGTGTACATTTCATTAATCATTTTACTTCAAACGTGATGAAAGTGTCTTTACATTTCAGATGATATCTAAAACAAAACCAGATGTAATATGGAATTCAGAGCCGTGAAGGAGTTATGAAGGGTATCTGAAGTTTATCATTTAAATTACCAAGTATTTGTAAAGCTACTGCATTTAAAATATGTTAAACGTTTTTATAGAACCCTTCAGGCATTTGGTATCAGAGAAAGCTGGTTTAAAATAGTCAAATGTTGAAAATGGAAGTACTAGTTATTCCATAGCTACCACTCAAAGTCTCACTGCATAATTATATGAGAGTTGTTGTATGTTCCCTAGAGGATCCAAGTCAGCCATGTAATCGCATCTCTAAATTTATTTCTCACAGTCCTGTTGGCTATGGGGGCCTTAGGTAATCACCTATTTGTTTATAGTATCATGCTAGACATACAGCCATAGCATTTCTGTAAGGACTATTGGTATTTCTTCTGAGTTTTGGGTTTGCCAAGCAAATAAATATAGATACTTTTTCCTCTTCCCACAAGCTGCATCTGTAATTCGGATAAATTATCAACAGGTGCATAGTGATAGCTTTACAACACTTCATGGTCCAAATGAATGGATATGGTTATCACCACAGTTAACTGAGACTGGTGTTAGAACCCACACTTCCTCATACTTTCAAATTTTATAAACAACAAAAAACTACATGTTAAAATGACAAGTTATATCCATGAACCAATTTATAATGAATAGTGATACTGTTCCGGGGGAAAGACTAGAACAAAATAAAGACACCCAAATATTAATTGTTAATCTTAATCACTGTTTAAAATAATTTTGGTTTTACCTGATATTGGGTGACATTAAGCCTGAACATTTTCTTGGAGTAGAATGCCATTTTGCGAAGATGTAGCTCTGATACTTCAGGGCTTCTGCATGGTTTTCTTACTCTTCTAATCATCTCGCTATGTAAATTGTTTCATTCTTTATATGCTTTTGCTTCTCCAGGGAAACTATAATGCAGATTTCCCAACTTGCATCCTCTAATTGTGGTAAAGTATAAAGGGAGAGGAAATGCTAAAACGTTCTGTTTTCCAAACAGGTTATATTCAGTTTGATGCCATTAATCCTGTCTCAGGTCACCCCTCAAAGCCCTGGGCTCAAGCAAGCCTCCTGCTTCAACTTTCCAAGTAGCTGAGACTAAAGATGTGTGCTACCACACTTGGATAGTTTTTATTTTTTAGTTTTGCAGAGACGAGGTCTTGTTGTATTGCCCAGACTGGTCTTGAACTCCTGACCTCAAGTGATCCTCCTGTCTCAGCCTTCCAAAGCACTGGGATTTCAGGAATGAGCTACCATGCCGGGCCTTCAGGTTTCCATTGTTCTTTTGTTAAAATTTTTTTACACAAATGTCTCAGAAGAGATGATGACTAAAGATGCCTTCATTATCCAAAAGGAAATCAGGCAAATAAAAATCATAGTTGAATCAGGACCCTATTCTTAAGAGCCAATCTTATTGCGTGTGAGATAAAGTATACAAGTTCAGATATTTATTATTAGTTCTATTACTAATTTCTAGCCAAAGAAAGTGAATTTCTCTTCTTCATAATACATTCATTTGTTATTTATTTTTATTTTTTTCTTTTGGATTCAGGGGGTACATATGCAGGTTCGGTATATGGGTATATTGCATGATACTGAGGTTAGGGGTGTGAATGATCCTGTCACCCAGGTACTGAGCATAGTACCCAACAGTGAGTTTTTTAACCCTTCCCTCCCTCCCCCTTCTATGAGTCCCTATATTTAGTGTTGCTATGTTTATGTCCATGAATACTTATGGCTAGCTCTCATTGTAAGTGAGAACCTGTGGTATTTGAGTTTCTGTTCCTGCATTAATTTGCTTAGGATAATGGCCTCCAGCTGCATCCATGTTGCTCCAAAGGACAAAAATTCATTCTTTTTCTAGCCCTGCATAGTATTCCATGGTGTATATGTACTATATTTTCTTTATCCAGTTCACTGTTGAAGGGCACCTAGTTTGATTCCATGACTTTGCTATTGTGAATAGTGCTGCAATGAACAATTGCATGCATGTATCTTTACGGTAGAATGATTTCTATTCCTAGAAATCATTAGTAATGGGATTGCTGGGTCCGATGGTAGTTCTGTTCTAAGTGGTTGGAGAAATCTTCACATTGCTTTCTACAGTAGTTGAACTAATTAACATTCTCACCAAGAATGTATGTGTTCCCTTTTCTCTACAGCCTCACCAACATCTGTTGGTTTTTGACTTTTTAAAAATGGTCATTCTGCATTGGGAGTTATACCTGATGTAAATGACGAGTTGATGGGTGCTGACGAGTTGATGGGTGCAGGACACCAACATGGCACAAGTATACATATGTAACAAACCTGCACGTTATGCACATGTACCCTAGAACTTAAAGTATAATAATAAAAAAAAAAGGTCATTCTGACTACTGTGAGATGGTATCTTGTGGTATTTGTTTGCATTTCTCTGATGATTAGTGATGATGAGCATATTTTTCATATGTTTGTTGGCCACTGGTATGTCTCCTTTTGAGAAATTTCTGTTCATGTCTTCTGCCCATTTTTATTTTAATGGGGTTGTTTTTTGCTTGTTATTTTGTTTAAGTTCCTAATAGATTCTGGGTATTAGACCTCTGTTATATAAACTGTTGACAAATATTTTCTCCCATTCTGTAGTTTGTCTGTTTACTCTGTTGATAATTTCTTTTGCTGTGCAGAAGCTCTTTAATTAAGTCCCACTTGTCCATTTTTGTTTTTGCTGCAATTCCTTTTGAAAAGTTAGTTAATCATAAATTCTTTCCCAAGGCTGCTGTCCGGAATGGTGTTTCCTAGGTTTTCTTCTTGGATTCTTGTACTTTGAAGTCTTACATTTAAATATTTAAGTTGTTTCGAGTTGGTTTTTATATTTGGTGAAAGGAAGGGGTTGTTTTAATCATCTGTGTATGGCTAGCCAGCTATCCCAGCACCATTTATTAAACAGGAAGTCCTTTCCCCATTGCTTATTTGTGCTGACTTTGTCAAAGATTAGATGGCTGTAGGTGTGGCTTCATTTCTGGGTTCTCTGTCCTGTTTTATTGGTTTATATTTCTGTTTTTGCATGTTCATTTTTGTTTCTGTTATGTAACCTATTAGTATAGTTTGAAGTCAGGTAGTATAATGCCTCTGCCTTTGTTCTTTTTGCTTAGAATTGCTGTGGCTATTCACGCTTTTTGGTTCCATGTGAATTTTTTAGAATAGTTTTTTACAATTCTGTGAAAAAAATGACTTTGGTAGTTTGGTAGGAATAGCATTGAATTTTTAGATTGCTTTGGGCAGCGTGGCCATTTTAATGATATTGATTCTTACAATCCATATGGAGTGTTTTTCCATTTGTTTGTATCATCTTTTTCACAGTACATTTATGATCAGCAAATGAAATTTGTTTTTCCATCATATTTCTTACTTCAGGGCCTATTTCAAACCCTACCTATGTCCTGAATACTTCTCTGATAAGTCTGGCATAGCAAATTCCCTTTTCTGAAGTTGTATAATTATTTTCCACTATGGATCTGGGATCCTGACTGCTAGCAGTACTCTGCTTTCTCTGTGAATCCTTGAATATGCATATGGAAGTTGAGAGTTGAAAGATGATTTTTATGTTGAAAGAATACCTGGGTGGGGCCTCCCAGGCTGAGATTCCAGCCACCCTCCCCCTGGGCTCTTGCAGGGTAGCAGCTCTGCACTTCCCTGGGGTGACGCTTTTAGAGTGAGCAGGCAGGCCACTATTTTTACTGCAGCCCTCACTCCTGTTGCCCTTAGGCTTGGAAGAGAGTTCAGTGATTAGGAACTAATGTGAACCTCTAGGACATTATAGTTACCTTATGGAAAAGCAGCCAGACTATTTTCCACATGGATCTCCAACCCTGCTACTCCTCCCCGGACAGTGCCTCTTGACTTGGGTTTCCAGCACGGCTACCCTGCCTCCTCCTGAACACTTCAGTTGGTGGTGGCTGCTCTACCTTTATCCCAGAGACAACCCACAGCCCCTCTGCCATTGCAGCTGCAGTGGCACCATCTTTGCTGCCCTTGGGCTAGGGGAGGAATAAAGGCCCTGATTGCTATGGTGGCACCTCCAGCACACCACAGCCACCATATGGAGAGGAGCCCAGGAGCTCTTCCCAGTGAGCCCCTATCCCCCACTCTACACCAGACAGGACCCCTGGCTCAGAACCACAGAACAGCTGCCCCACCCTCAGATGAGGATTCCCACTGGTAGTGGCTCTGTCTTTCTCTGGAGTGGTACTCTCAGAGGCAACCAACAGCTCCTCTGCCATTGCTATGGCAGCAGATCTGCCTCTGTTGCCCTTGGACTAGGGAAGGAACAAAGAGACTGAGGGCTTTACTTGTGCTTCCAGTATACCATAGTCACCATAAGGAAAGGAGCCCAGTCTCTTCTCCCATAAGCCCTCGACTACCTGCTCTTCACCAAGTGGGGTCCCCAGCTCTCGCCAGCAACATAGCTACCCCACCTTCTGGCTGAATATTGTCGGTAGCAGTGGCTCTATGTTTGTCTGAGGTGGAGCTGCCATAGGCAACTGAAAGTCCCTCTGTACTGGTATTGCCCTTGCTGCCCTCAGACTGGGGAAGGAACAAAGACCCTGAGTGCTTTATCCATACCTCTAGCAAGCTGCAGCTGCCCTAAGAAGAAGAGGCTAGTCTGTCTCCCCCATGAGTCCCCCTGCTCATGAGTAGGCAAGTCCTCCCTCCCCACCATCTTGGGTCCACAACACAGCTGCCCTGCCTGTGGGTTGATGGCACTGATTGGTAGCAACTGTTAATTTCTCTGGGCTGGAACCCCAGGAGACAAGTGAAAGACCGTCTGCCACAGCCACTACCAAACACTCTTACCCTGCTGCCTCCAAGTTGGAGAGAAAACCTAAAGCCTAAGCATACCCCTGGATAGTGGTGTGCAGCACAAAAGTGCCAACCCAAGATCTGCAGCCAGCACTTGAGTGAGAAAGAAGTCCCCACTTTCAGAACATTGAGACAGAGCATGGCTGCAGCCCTGAGGAAATACAGAAGAGCTATACGGCTAAGCAAAAACCTACCTACTGGTAATTACACTTAAGTGCCATCTACTCTTCAAAATACTTTGTTAGTATAGTCCCCTTTGAAACAAAGGACAAGAATTCAGCTACAAAGACCCTGCACAAAGCCTTGCGCTTCTGAAAACCTATAGAAAAGAAGTCAACTGACCATACTCAAATTTCACCACAGTTAAAGGAACATTACCCACACAAATGAGAAAGGACTAGCTCAAGAACTCTGGCAACTCAAACAGCCAGAATGTCAGAATGTCTTCTTTCCTCCCAATGACTATATTAGTTCCCCAGCAAGGATTTTTAACCAGGCCGAAATGGCTGAAATGACAGACATAGAATTCAGAATATGGATAGGAACAAAGATCCTTGAGATTCAGAAGAAAGTCAAAACCCAATCCAATGAATCTAAAAATTACAATAAAATGCACAATCTGAGAGATGAAATGACCATTATAATAAATAACCAAACTGATCTGATAGAGAATTTTATAATACAACTGGAAGTATTAATAGCAGGATAGATGAAATTGAGGAAAGATTCTTAGAGCTCAAAGACTGGATCTCTCATCTAAGTCAGACAAAAATAAAGAAAAAAGAAATTTAAAATAATGAACAAAACTTCTGAAAAATATGAGATTATATAAAGAGACCAAATCTACAACTCAGTAATATCACTGAAAGAAGATGAAACAAAGTTGGAAAACATATTTGAGGATATTATTTGTGAAAATTTCCCCAACCTCACTAGAGAGGCCAACACTAAAATTCATGAAATACAGAGAACCTCTGTGAGATACTAAGATCATCCCCAAGACATGTAGTCATCAGATTCTCCAAGGTTGAAATGAAAGAATGTTAAATACAGCTACACATGAGGAGCAGGTCACCTACAAAGGGAACCCCATGAGGCTAAAGATCTTTCAGCAGAAACCCTATAAGCCAGAAGAGATTGGGCCTATATTCAGCATTGTTAAAAAAATTCCAACTAAGAATTTCATATTCAGCTAAATTAAGCTTCTTAAGTGAAGGAGAAATAAGATCCTCCTCAGGCAAGCAAATGCTAAGGGAATTTGTTACCACCAGACCTGACTTACAAGAGATCTTGAATGGAGTGCTAAATATGGATAGGAAAGACTGATATTAGTCATTACCAAAACACACCTAAGTACATAGACCATTGACACTATGTAGGAACCACACAAACAAGTCTGCATAATAACCAGCTAACAAGATGACAGGATCAAATCCACACATATATTAACCTTGTAAGTAAATTAGCTAAATACCGAATTAAAAGACACAGAGTGGCAAGTTGGATAAATAAGCGAGACCCAATGGTGTGCTGTCTTCAAGAGAACCTTTTCCCATGCATTGACATGAATAGGGAATAGGCTCAAAGTAAAGAGATAGTAAATAATCTACCAAGCAAATGAAAAACAGGAAAAAAAACAAGGGTTGCTATTCTAATTTCAGACAAAACAGACTTTAAACCAACAAAGACCAAAAAGACAACGAAAGGGCATTTCACAGTGGTAAAGGGTTCAATTCAACAAGAAGACCTAATTATTCTCAATTTATATACACCCCAAACAGGAGCACCCAAATTCATGAAGCAAGTTCTTAGAGATCTATAAAGAGACTTAGATAACCACACAATAATAGTAGGACTCTTCACCCCACTGAAAGTACTAGATAGATCATCAAAGGAGAAAACCAACAAAGATATTCAGGACCTTAACTTGACACTTGACCAGCTGAACCTAAAAGACATCTACAGAACTCTTCACTCCAAACAGCAGAATATACATTCTTCTCATCTGCACATGGCACATACTCTAAAATTGACCACACAAGTGGCCATAACATAATCTTCATCAAATTCAAAGAAAATTGAAATCATACCAATCACACTCTGAGACCACAGTGCAATAAAAATAGAAATCAATACTAAGAAAATTGCTCAAAACCATACAATTACATGGAAATTAAACAACTTGCTCCTGATTAACTTTTGGGTAAACAAATGAGAACAAAGATGCAACATACCAGAATCTCTGGGACACAGTTAAAAGGAAAGTTTATAGTACTAAATGCCCACATCAAAAAGTTAGAAAGAGCTCAAATTTACAACCTAACATCACACTTAGAGGAACCAGAGAAACAAGACAAAACCAATCCTAAGGCTAGCAACAGAAAAGAAATAACCAAAATCAGAGATGAATTGATAGAAATTGAGATGCAAAAATCAAACAAAAGATCAGTGAATTCAGGAGCTGTTTATTTTTTAAAGAACAAATAAGACCACTAGCTAGATTAATAAAGGAAAAAAGACGATCTGAATAAACACAATCAGAAATGACAAAGAGGACATTACCACTGACGTTACAGAAATAAAACATCCTGAGAGACTACTACAAACACCTCTCTGCACACAAGCTAGAAAACCTAGAAGGAAGGGATACATTCCTGGAAACCTACAATGTCCCAAGAGTGAACCAGGAAGAAACTGAATCTCTGAACAGACCAATAATGAGTCCTGAAGTTGAAACAGTAATAAAAAGCCTACCATCCAGAAAAAGGCCAGGATGAAATCACAGCCAAATTCTACCAGATAGATGAAGAGGAGATGGCACCATTTCTACGGAAACTATTCAAAAAAATTGAGGAAGAGGAATTCCTTCCTAATTCATTCTATGAGGCCAGCATAATTCTGACACCAAAACCTGGCAGAGACACAATGAAAGAAAGAAAACTTCAGGCCAATATTGTTGATGAGCATAGATGCAAAATAAATACTTGCAAACTCAATTCAGGAGCACTTCAACAAGCTAATCCACTATGATCACATAGGCATTACCCTGGGATGCAAGTTTGGTTCAATAAACACAAGTCAATAAATGTGATTCATCACATAAACAGAACTAAAACAAAAATCACTTGATCATCTGAATAGATGTAGAAAGGCTTTCCATAAAATTCAACATGCTTTCATATATAAAAACCCTTATCAAATTGGCATTGAAGGAACATATTTCAAAATAAGAAGGGCCATCTACGAAAAACCCACAGCCAATATCATATCAAATAGGCAAAAGCTGAAACATTCCCCTCAAAAACCAGAACAACACAAGGATGCCCTCTCTCACCACTACTATTCCACATAGTCCTGGAAGTCCTAACTGGAGCTATCAAGCAGGAGAAAGATAAAAGTCATCCAAATAGGAAGAGAGGAAGGTAAACTATGCCTACTTGCAGCTTATATGATTCTATACCTAGAAAACCTGATAGTCTCTGCCTTAAGCTCCTAGATCTGATAAACAACTTCAGCAACATTTCAGGATACAAAATCCATCTATAAAAATTAGTAGCATTCCTATACATCAACAGCATCTACACGGTGAGTGAAATCAAGAACAAAATCTCATTCACAATAACCATGAAAAGAATAAAATACTTAGGAATGTAGCTATCCAGAAAGGTGAAAGATCTCTACAATGAGAATTACAAAACACTGTTCAAATAGAGAGGACACAAACAAATGGAAAAACAAGCAATGTGGAAAGGACACCCTATCAATAAATGGTGGTAGGATAACTGGTTAGTCATATGTAGAAATTGGAGCCCTTTCTTACACCACATTCTCTTACACCACATTCGAAACTCAGTTCGAGATGGATTAAAGCTTAAATATAAAACCTAAAACTATGAAAACCCTGGAAGATAGTCTAGGAAATACTATTCTAGACACAGCCCTGACAAAGATTTCATGATAAGCACACCAACTCAATTGCAACAAAACCAAAAATTGACCAATGGGACCTAATTAAAGAGCTTCAGCAAAGGAAACTATCAACAGACAACCTACTAAATTGGAGAAATTATTTGCAAACTATGCATCCAATAAGGATCACTATCTAGAATTTGTAAGGAACTTAAATTAACAAGTGAAAACAAATAACACCATTAAAAAAGTGGGTAAAGGACATAAACAGAAACTTTGCAAAATAAGACATACAGGTAGCCAACAAGCGTTTGAAAAAATGTTCAACATCACTAATCATTAGAAATATAAACCAAAACCACAATGAGATACTGTCTCACACCAGTCAGAAAGGTTATTAAAAAGTCAAAAAATAATAGATGCTGGTGAGGTTCAGGGAAAGGAAATACTTATAAACTGCTGGTAGGAATGTAACTTAGTTCAACCATTGTCACAAGTAGTGTGGTGATTTCTCAAATAATTTAAAACAGAGTTACCATTCCAACCAGCAATCCCTTATAGGGATATCCAAAGAAATATGAACCATTATACCATAAATATACATGCATTAGTATGTTCATCGCAGCACTATTCACAATAGCAAATACATGGAATCAGTCTACATGTTCATCAGTGGTAGACTGGATTAAAAAAAGTGGTATATATACATCATGGAATACCATGTGGGCATAAGAAAGTATAATATCATTTTCTTTGCTGCAACTTGGATGCAGCTAGAGGCTAGTACCCCAAGTGAATTAACACAGGAACAGAAAACCAAATACCACATGTTCATATTTATTAGTGGGAGCTAAACATTGAGAACACATTGACACAAAGACCGAAATAGACACTGGGACCTACTTGAGGGTAGACAGTGGGAGGAGGAAAAGCATTGACAAACTACTTAGCAGGTACTATGCTTATTACCTGGATGATAAAATAATCTGTACACCAAACCCCTGTGACATGCGATTTACCTATTTAACAAACCTGCCCATGTACCCCAGAACCTAAAAGTTAAAAGAATATGATGAAGTTGTTATTAGAATGCCAACTACATTATAAAACCTCATTACACCTATATTAACTTCCATGTGAAATAACACACTATTTCTTTTACATTCTTTGTTATAGGCCAAGAGATAAAATGAAGGCACATCATCCATCAATGTTAGATCAAATTTTGTGAAACAGTGATCTTGGGAATCTGTGAGACACCAAAGAACCAACTTGACTGATATATGTATATACGTACATATATGTAGATATACATAGGTACTATATATGTACATATACATATATGTACATATATGTAGACACCCGCGTATCTATATATGTACGTTGGTACATGTGTGTGTGTATATATGTACCAACACACATATTTATGTAATATAAACAACCAGTAAAATTCAAATCAACAATTTTGTGTGATACTATTTTGTTGATCTCCACTCAAACCCAGATATAGCATATATATGTAAATTTCAACATACCAACATATACACGTTTCAATTTCAACTTACCAACACACATATATGTGTATATACACATATATCTATGTACATATACATATATAATTGTATATATGTACATGTATATATGTATATGTATGTATATATACATAGATGTATATGTATATATACATAGATACATATGTATGTATATACGTGTATGTGTGTTAAGTTGAAATCGACATATATATGTATATCATATCTGGGTTTTGAGTGGAGATCAACAAAATAGTATCTATCACACAAATTTGTTAATTTGAATTTTACTGGCTCATTGTTTATATGTGTGTGTTGGTAAGTTGAATTTTGGCAAGCTCAGGATATATGTATGTGTGTATATATAGATATATATATGTGTGTGTGTGTATATATGTGTGTGTTATTCTTTTTAGATTACAGAGTTTATATCAAAATCAAGCATCAGTTAAATTATAGCCCCTAGTTACTGTATAAGAAAGCCCACCAAATTTACTCAGACACTCTACTTATATATGGCCTTCAAGGAGTACGGCCAGTGCTGATCCTCAGGGGTGCCAGCAAATTCTTCGTAGTAGTCCAAAGTCTAGTAGTGTGGAAGGAAGTGATAGACACAATGATATATTTTGTGCTGTTCTTTTAAATAAAACACCATTTGATCTGGGAGCAGAAATACATTTTTTCTTAAGAAGTTTTCATATTTCCCAATTAACAGGGTTACAAGCGGAAGTAGAAGAAATATTAAAAAATAATTTTTTCAAAGTGGCATTGATTGATTATTAAAGTAAATGGCACAAATGACTACATAAATAAATAAAATAAAATACATAGGAATATTTCATCCTTCTTCCATTTCCAATTTTACCATAAGGATTAAAGTCCAGGCCTGCATTGCCAAGTTACAACTATCACATACAATTAACCACAGTATTATTAAATTTATAATATGTATTAATAGTTTTATAACATAAATGTATATGGGATATAATTTATTATATTGTATGTGCTCAATTCCTATTTGTTAATTATAAAGTATTCAGTTCAAATACCAACTCTTTGATGTATAAGTGCAATTAAACACTCATATTTTGGAGCTATTCTGCTTGCATTACAGTTTTAGCTCTATTACTAATTGCATGCCTTTGCATCTCAATTGCCTTATCTATATAATGATGAAAATAATAACTATCTCATTAGTTTGTTGTGAGGATTCAATAAGATAACACCCAACCAATGATTTGCACCTATCAGGCACTCAAGAGTATGTGTGAAATGTAATAAGAATCATCATTACTTTTGTTGTAATTATTTTTAAATTGGGCTTCACTTCCCAGTCCAATGAGATGTGCTCTGCTACATTCGTACTTTCTTAACCCTATTAACATAGCCACAAATTGTAGCTCTTTGGATATATAATTTATAGCTGAACGTTTAAAGTTTTAAAAATTTTCCCTGACCAGGGATTGTGCAGCATTGATCATAATCATGATCATTATTTGCGATAGTTAATACATAGAAAACACCCTTTTTTGTTGAGTGAATGAATGCATGTATGAGTGAGAAGAAAAAAATAGTAGTTTCTATATCTGCTAAGAAAGCAAAATAATATACAGTGTACTCAGCATCTGAGTTTATTTGTTTTAGTTTATTTTGATTAGTAATACCACATTAATTATCTAGGAGTAATAAGAAAAAAAGGATTGCTTAATATTTAAATGTCATTCATGTTAATGCAAATGAAAGCCAAATGCCCTCATGGCATATAATAAAAGGGTCAGTTTTGCATTAGTTCAAATATAAAAGAGTGATTGAGAATTGAGTTACCACAAGGCACACAATGGGTTGGGCATGATAAACTCAGCAGAATCTCTGCCATAGTAGCCAATAGCATATCTTGGGTATTGAGTGGAGATCAACAAAATAGTATCATTGGTCACACAAATTTGTTGATTTGAATTTTACTGGTTCATTGTTTATTTTATAAATTGCTTTGTTGTTTTAATTGTATAAGAGCTGATAAGTATAAGAATTTATGTTTAAATTCGTAGTTTTTACATGTGTAAGTATTTAACATATTAAAACAATTTTGGAGTAAGAGTTCATGAGACTTGTTTTCCTTTAAAAAGAAGCCATGTCTTACTCAAACTTGCATAAGCACCACACAACCCAAGTACTTACTCAGTGGAACTCCATTTGAGAACAGCTTGTTAGTGTGTAGATTTGCATATATGTGCCCTCAGAAACATCACAGCAACATACCAAAGCCCAATATATCAGAGTTAATCTGTGATGCAGGCATCAGTCCAGCTGGTACATTTTACTGCTGTGAGTGCTTCACTCTATTTTTAGTGGTAATTTATCTGGCATGCAGATTGAGATCTTTCGTGGGAATAACAAAATGACTCATATCTTCAGCTGCCCGATTCTCCTAAGAGCCACCATGTGAGGCTGCACAATTGTGGACCTGAGACAGTTGGTAAGTGCCTCTTTTCCTCCCCCTCTTCTACACTTGTTTGAACTCTCTCGAATAAATAATGAATAACTTCTTTTTTCCACTACCCCAACAACTAAGTCTCATAATTAGAATTTGCTACTTCTATTAATACATTCAATTATGTGCTGATTCAAGCATCTTCAGGTCAAATGTGTTAGAAAACAACTAATTATGCCCTTTCCCATGGGTAGGAAAATCTTTAAATTTAATTAAACGACCTTAACTCAACTCCTTCACATTAGGGTCTACATCCCGATGGATTTCTTACTGGGCGACTTAAAGAGCCAAGCTCAATATTAAAACCAGCAGCAGTTATTACTTTTTATTCTTTAAAACAAAATTATTTTTGGTTTAAGAATATTCTGACCATTAATTTCATTCTCAATCATGCTTCTGCATTCACTCCTAAAAACACAGATTAGTAGAGAAAGCTTGCTTTTCACTTTTAAAGTTGTTTACTTTCTATTTCTTGCACCAATAAGATGCCTTAAGTACAGACTACCATTCATCAGTCTTGATATTCTCTTTGACATACTAACCGACACATAAGCAAAGGTAACAGAAACAAATCTTAAAAAAAGAAAAAAAAAAGGCATGTTAAGCACCACATCTGAGCCATGCAGGGTTCAAATATACAGAATGTTCTGTCTTTTATGAGAGAAAGCCACAAAATATTTTTCTATTTCCTGTTTCTAAATTGGAAAATTGGAATAGAGAGAGCTATTTTAGTTTAATATTTTCCAGGAAAGCATTAAAGTCAAGTGATTTGTTTTTTCTTTAGTTTATAAATTTTACTTTTTTTGTTTTTACTTAGAATGAACTTGATTTTTCTTAAAAATTGGACTTGCACAAAAAGAGAAATCAAGATGTTCAAAGGAAGTAAGCAATCTGGAAAGAGGCAATTATGTAATAGCCTTAGATGAGTTTCTTTCTTTCATCTGTTCTCTCCCCATCCTTCCCTTCCTCTTCTCCCCTATCTTTTCATTCTTTTTCTTCTTTTTCCTCCTCCTCTTCTCATAATTTTTTCTCATTTTTCTTCTTGTTTGGCCAAGTACTTCTAGAAGATGATTAATTATTTGTACAACATATTGATACCTCAGCATTCCTGTGATGGGCCAAACCCACTTCCAATATCATTTTTCTTACTTGTTTGAATCAGTCATTAAACAATAATTAATGATACTAACTCTTACTAATTCAACAATTAAGCAATGGGAGCCATTGGAGATTTTTCAAAAGGGAAATGATATTAAGAATCATCTATCAATGATGGGCAGGAAGAATTGCAAGATGGTAGACTCAGAGTTTATAGTACTCGGGCAGAAGGTATGGAGGGTTTTGAATAGGTTAGCAGCGACTACGGAAAGGACTTCACATTGAGAGGCATTTAGGAAAAAGAATTAACCAATGTCGTACTGGATATGAAAAAGTATAGAAGTATGCTAAGGATTGTTTTTAGCTTTCAAACATGAACTACTAAGGAAAAATAGAAGTGTTAAAAATGGGAATTGATCAGGAGAGCAAGTTGGGTAAACAAGGTAAATTCAGTTTTAGGCATATTGCCATTCATGTTACAAAACTACTTATAGGTGGAAATGGCCAAATCAGTTTGGAAAATTTTCAGAAAGTTGGAGAAATTGAGTAAATTCAAACAGACTAAAAACACCTCAGGGGCTTGTTGACATAGAGTCCCTGAACTTCTTGACAGCTTACCCATTAATATCCCTACATGATTATTTATCTGTTTTTGTGTGATCAGAAAACAATAATGTTAATTCAAAAAAGTGCCATTTACAAGTCCTTGTCTGTTTTCTGAGGCAGGTGGATCCTGGTAACTGGAGGATCTTTTACAAACTTAAAATATTTTATGAAATGAGGGTTTCAGGATGCCTGTTTGAAGGAAAGAAACACATGAGTAATAAATAGCAAATGCTACAGAGAAGCCAGGAAGGAAGAAAGGTGCATAGGACTGTGGTCAGGGGAGCTGATGAAGCTATTGTTAGGAGACAGAGTAAGTGCTGGTAGTGTAAAGTGAGGAATCTTGGGCATAAAGATTGAACTACTAGTGATTAATTTTTGAGTGAAATGCTACACATGTGTTACAGTACAATCACTTCATATATGCCCCTATGATCCCTACGGATTTTGAATAACATATGTATTTCTCATTAAGTATGGTAGACGTTTCTTTTGTATGAATAAAATGTTATGAATCCTACATTAAGGGTAGCATAGAATAGGTAAAAATATTCTATCCGAGGGGTCAGTCATGTATCATTAATACTTGTGCATGATGTGCGTTGTGCAATGGGAAGTTAGAAATTCCAGATGGAGAACCTACAAGGTGAAGTTAGCCTCTACAGCAGGGATGGATACAATCCTTGTAGTGTAGAATGGGCTGGCTGAAGAAGAGTTGAAGAAATTGAGGGTGTGGATCTCCATGATCCCAGGTAAAATTTCTGATCAGAAAGAAGTAGGAGAACCACTTTACCATATTGCTGTACATTAGCAGAAAACACTTGAAAACAAGTTAGTGACTTGGGGATATTCTCATAGTTCAGCGAGACCCAGAAATCCCATAGTATTTCAAGGCGAGAGTAAGGTTTGAGGAGTTTAGGCCTAGATTAGCTGCTGCCTCAATCTATGGGAAGGGATGTGGAGGTAGGAGTAGATGAAGGAGTCATGATACTTGTTGTTTGAGCATGCCATGTATTTTATGCCTCCGTGGTTTATCCCTCAATCTGGAATTCCCATTTTTAACTGCATATGGAATAACCTAATGCTGGCACATTTTCAATGGGATATCCTGGGGGAATCCCCCTGATAAAATGGAGTATACTTGTCAGAGAAAGCCTCAATCATATTGTGATTTATAGTACCTACTATTGGAGGCAAAGTGCTGTTCTTTGCAACAATCATATGAGGTCAGTGCCTTTATCTTTATTTCACCAATGAAAATAACTTGCCCAAAGTCACACAGTTGTAACTGGCAATGTCTATATTTCACCCTAAATCTCTCGGATTAAAACTCCTTGTTCTTAACCATTATGCTTTCAGGAAACCACTTCTCAAATATGTTAGTAAATATATGAAATAACAAATGCTTAATCAGGATTGTACTGACCAGTTTGCACAACCACTCCTCTGGCTAATACTGTTACCAACACACGACACCATCACTGTTTAGATCTAGTTGTGTGTTGGGGAGGCTGAAGACAGAGAGCAGACTATGATGGCTTTATTGGTCTCCCCAAATATTCAGCACATTTTCTCATTCTCTTAATCCTAAGTGTTTCACCATATTTTCAGGCTATAATTCAGATTAGTTTACTGTCCAAGAACTTTTGTAATTTGGCCTCACTTTATTAATCCAAATTTATACAATTCATTTCGAAACCCACAGATACCTATGGAGTTGTAGCAGTGTACCAGGCACTACAATAGGGAGGAGAAACAAAACAAAAATAAGTACATTTTTTCTAGAATCCTAGGGACTTGTTAACTTTTAAAGGCAATGTAAGTGTTATATTAAAGAATATGCCAAGTGCTAATAAAACACAAAAACTAGCATGGGCAATGAAGTGAGGCCTCATCTCTACAAAAAATACAAAAATTAGTGGAGCATGGTGGTGTGTGCCTGTGGTGTATTCCCAGGTACTTGGGATACTGAGGTGGGAAGATTGCTTGATCCCAGGAGCTCTAGGCTGCATTGAGCCAAGATCACACCACTGCACTCCAGCCTAGGCACCACAGTGAGACCCTATTTCAAAAAAAGAAAACAAACAAAACCCCATAAAGATAGATGGAAAGAAAACTACTTGAAAAGGTAGGATAAGGTAGAGAATGTGACATTTGAGCTGGGTATTGAAAAATGTAACAGAAGTGTGTCAGGCAGAGAAGGCATAGAAGGACATTTTGAGGAGCAGCATGAGTGTGTGAGTAGTAAAGTATGTTCAAATACTGACAAGGGACTCAGTTAAGGATGGACCAATTATGTGCACAGAGAAGAGTAGTTAAACAGAAGGTTTAAAATGTAGCATGGGGCTAGACTTAGGAAGGTACTTGCTTGCCTTGCTAAAGAAAGAAAAAACAGTAATTTTATTTTAAAATAATATTTATTTTCTTTTTAGCATTCACTTCCAGTTATGTGCAAGACAAAAAAAAAAACGTAGCAAACTTTAATTTGACCATGCCCCTTGACTGCAGAGTAATCTCTTCTCTAGGCTGCAGTAAGGCCCAAAGAGAAATTCTCTCATCTATGTCTCCTAATATGATTAATTTTGTACATCTTTACAACTTGAGATGAGTACTTAGAATTTTGACTCCCAGGTTTTCTGGAAGAAAGTAAAACAGATTAAGTCATGAGGTTTATGCTTCTGGACACTGGCCTAAGCAAATAATTTATGACCAAGTCCTCAAAAGCAAATATAACAAAAATAAAGTACACAAATGGGACTTAATTAAACTAAAAAGCTTCTGCACAGGAAAAGAAACAATCAACAAAGTAAACAGACAATTTATAGAATGAGAAAAATATCTGCAAACTATGCTCTGAAAAAGGGCTAATATCCAGAATCTAAAAGGCAGCAAACAATTCCCTCAAAAAGTGGGCAAAGGACATGAACAGACATTTCTCAAAAGTTGACATACAAGCAGCCAAGAAACATAAAAAATGCTCAACATCACTAATCATCAGAGAAATGCAAATTAAAACTACAGTGAGATGCCATCTCACACCAGTCAGAATGACAGTTATTAAAAAGTCAGAAAACAACAGATATTGGTGAGTTTGCAGAGATAAGAGAACACTTATACAATGTTGAGAATATAAATTGGCACAACCTTTATGGAAAACAGTACAAAGGTTTTTAAAAGAACTAAAAATAGAATTACTATTTAATCCAGCAATCTCCAGTACTATATACCCAAAGGCAAAGAAATTATTCTCTCAAAAAGATACCTGTACTCATATGTTTGCTGCAGCACTATTTACAGTAGCAAAGATATGTAATCAACTTAAGTGTTCATCAATGGAGAACTGGATAAAAGGAAAATGTGGTACATATACAACATAGAATACTATGCAACCATAAAAAAGAATGGAACATCTATGTAGCAACATGGATGGAAATGGAGGTCATTATCTTAAGTGAAATAACTCAGAAAGTCACACCCCACATGTTCTCACTTATAAGTGGAAACTAAACAATGGGTACACATGGATATAAAAACGAAAATGGAGACTCCAGAGGGGAGAGAGTGGGAGAAGAGTGAAAAATTACCCATGGGGTAAAATACTCAAAATATTGCATGATGTCTACACTAAAAGGCCAGACTTCACAACCACCCAATTTTAATCCAGCCATAATGTTCTCTTCACTGTACTCCAGTACACCCCACCAGTTCGGACTGAAACCTTTTTGTTCCTTTTCTTATGTTGTTCATTCTACCTTCTCAGGAATACAGCTGTTCTCCCTTCTCACTTCCAAATCCAATCCTATCTCTTATTCAGGCTCCAGAGCAAGTCCCAACTCCTTAATAAGGTGCATTATGTCAGATTCTCCAGAAGCAAGCCTTAAGACAAGGATTCCTAAGCACATGATTTGCTAAGAAGTGTTCTCAGGAAAACTGGTAAGAAAGTGGGGAAGCAGTAGAGGGAAGAGGAAGAGGGCAAACAAGAGTTCCGGACCCCACTTGATCCTGTGGGGAGCTCTGGAGTGTAAATTACACCTCAAATTTGTCTTGTCTTCAAAGGAGGCTGAGCTTTTAAACTCCCACGAGTCAATCATTGACTGTTAGCTTCTCCCAGAAGGAAGGTATTGGCAGTGCAAATTACTGCATATTTTTGATTCTTTGCACTGTAGGCAAAGCTGTTTTAGTTGTCTAAGGTCAGGCCATTGAAGACAGTTGCAGATGAAAAGCATTAAAATTAAAGCACACACGACCTTTGCGTTGGATACACAGAATGAGTAAAAGGGATTCTAGAGCATCTGGATGGAACAATGACAGGGTAAAAAAAGCTCTCCTCCTCTGCTTCAGCCAGACCAGTATGTCCTCTAAAGTTCTCTGAGTTATTTTGTCTGCCACTCAGACAAATCTGTGCTACTGAACCTGTGCTTCTTTGGGACGTCCCTTGGTGTCTAGCTTACTGCATATAGAATAAAAGCATTTGGTCCCAAGTAGTCTTGGATATCTAGGAAGAATTTCAAGCCAGTTTGCCTCCTTCAGATATTTCCAAATCTGAGGAACGAACCAAAGTCCTGGGAAGACCCTTATAGTATAAGTGTCAGCTTAAGTGGGCCCTTGTACCCATTTCACTCTTTATATGAACCCTATGCTATTGCTCAGAGTCTATAATGACTCCTAGACTTCACTAGTGTGAGATCATATGTCCGTCAGTTCAAGTATAAAACCATAGAAATGGAGACCAATTTAGTCAGCTGATGATAAAGTATTGAGAGATCCTTGGTGGCTCCAAAATGCAGTTTGCCAGCATGGAACCTGATCAAATGTAACAGCTCTTCCAGAAATGCATTGGAAACTATCTCAATATGCACATTTTAAAATGAAAAGTATAGTAGAAAATTGACTGTCAGCCATGTGTGGAGACAGTAGGTCTTTTCTTTCTTTCATTTCTCTATTTTTCATGGATGGATAGCAATCTAAGACATTTACATGTAGAATGAAGCCTGGGAGATTACTTAACTAAAGCACCTTCCAGCCTACACTGGTAGGAACAAAGTGATGTCCACTGATTTTTTTTATCCAATTCCAAAATGAATATATTGTATTTATGCATATATTTTCTCCCTTTACCTTTTTGAGGGAAAAAAAAAGCTTACAGAAAAGTGTGTTGCTTATATACAATCTTCCCTTTTATCTGCTGTCAAGATTAAAACGACAATAATAGCATCTTCCTTTTTGTGATGTGTGAAACAAAGAGCTAATTCGGGAGCATATAGGCATCTGCTATCTGCTAGAGTACAAAAGAGCAGCTTAAGAGCAGCTCAGCATGTACCCTTGTAGCCCAACTTCTTTCATATTCCTCCCTAACCTGTCTTCTTACCTTACCATTTCTGTTTGAGATTTGAGATACTGATTTCTTAATGCTTGTCCAAACTTGTTCGGCTGGAATACTGAAGGAAGACTGCAGGAGCCATCTGAGATTAGATACAATCTGCTTTTCAATCATCAAAATTAAAATATAAGGAAATTCTGCACGTAAATGTCAACCCTCAATAACCTGTAATCTCACCAATTCCTCTTGCTCTCTGTTACAGTCATGAACTTATTTATTAACCATTTACTGAGACGGAGTTCACTCTTGTCGCCCAGGCTAGAGTGCAATGGCACGAGCTCAGCTCACTGCAACCTCTGCCTTCCAGGTTCCAGCAATTCTCTTGTCTCAGCCTCCCAAGTAGCTGGGTTTACAGGCATGTACCACCACGTCTGGCTCATTTTGTATTTTTAATAGAGACAGGGTTTCATCATGTTGGTCAGGCTGTTTTCAAACTCCTGACTTCAAGTGATCCACCTACCTTGGACTCCCAAAGTGCTGAAATTACAGGTGTGAGCCACCGTGCCTGGCTGAACTCTCTTATTTTTTTAGATGTTTTACCCAGAGAAATGAGAATATGAGAAATAAGTTTCAAGGGTTAAGAGCATTAGAGTCCATATAAGTTTTCCATGGAATGCTAAGGTTATGCAGTTATGAGGGAGTCACTATTCTTTAGTTGATAAGGGTTAAAGTTTGATAAATTACTAAAAAGTTCCAAAAGTGGCAGCAGAATATAATGGGGAGTTCAAACCATAATGAAGGTAACTATGACAAACATCTTAGCATCAGGCAGAAAAAAGAAATAACCAAACAGGTAGTAAGTTTTATTTTTTTATAATGTATTAAAATTCATTTTCTAACATCAAATGGTTATCTAAGATAAAATAATACTTTATGTTGTTTGTGCAAACCTTTCCTATTTGTAGAAATATTTAGAAACAATTATTAGAATACCTATTATTAGGATTATATTAGTATCTTAATGCTATTCCAAGTCTGATGTACTAGTTATTATTTTAATTACTGAATCTCTTTGGTTTTATGGCAAATATATTTCTCATATCAACATCATCTATTCATTTATTTATGAGACAAGCATATATTGAGTGGTTTCTACCTTCCAGGCACAACAGTATGCACTCTTGTGATAAGGGGCACAACCCTTCCTCTAAAATCCTTCAGAGTCCAGATGACTGTGGCAGTCAAAGCTCTTAGTTGCAAGCTGCAAAAGCTATGCTGTCTAAGTTAAGTGGGAAAAAATTTACTAGAGGACATGAAGTAACTCAAAGAATCTACCAAATAACAAGAGAATCAGACTCACGTCAAAACAGCGAAAAACAAGTCCAAAATGACATCGCTGTAGAAGCAGCAAGAACATCAGTGTGGCGAACACAAGCACTAGACCCAGTGTCTTGTCCTGGAGATACATCTGGTATTGGGCACTGGAGACTGCTACTTTGACCTCTATCTCTGCTTCCCTAAGCAACCTGATCTTGCTGCAACTGCTGACATCATCTGAAAGAGTTCCTCCCCATTTCTGCTTTCTTGCATTGGGAGTCTTGCTTTAAAAGTCAGTGTGGGTCTGTTTGCTGGTGAGCCTAGGTGAGTGCCTTGCTCTAGGTCCAAGAGAAGCTAGGGAAATGAAATTTTACAGAAGCTGAAATTTTCAGCTAAAATATGAAATTTCAGCTTCTGTAGAGTTCTCCAAACTTAAAAATGGTATTGGACTACATGACCATCACAGTGACGAATATCCAATACATCACTGATTTTGGTTATTCCAAATCAATGTGCACTCTTCTTTCCTTACTTACACAGACTGCTTTGATAACATGTATGTCTATAAAGAAATAAGCTTACACTATTGGTTGATATGGGAATGATGTCAGTACAATACAAAAGTTTCATTGATCTATTTATGATTTTTCTCACCATATGAATCTTTTGTGCCATCAAGTAACAGTGAGTGAATACTCACACAGTTGAACACAGAAGGCTGTGGAGGAGCATAATATTATAATTATACATGGTGTTCATTCACATTACTCCCTCCTCTTTTATTCTGGACATGTGCTGTTCTCAAAAAGTGCTTATTGAATGGTTTTGCTCAGCATTTGTGCATTTTGGCCATGCCTTCATAAGTTAGCGAACTTGATCCTTTTTTATATATAACTTTCTTAAAACGGTACAAGGTTTCCTCTAGTTAAAAATGTTAAGAATTACAATATCTTTCCTTTTAAATTGGACTGGAATACTTATTTGGATTGTTATTGCTTTGGTTACAAATGGCATAGATTTTGAGTGTTTGTCGCAAACTATTATTTCTGATAAGCCCTATATTTATTTGAAAATGATTTTTCAGGACATGAGGTTTCCAGGAACATGTCAATCTGTTACAGTAAAAACACTTGGACTTTAAAAAAAGTGCTTTCAGCAAAATGATGCAAAAATCTCTCCTACAGCCATAACGCCTATTACTCTCTTTCCAGAAGTAAAATTCACAATTTTTGCTTCTAGCAACAAGTGAAGATCACTGGCTGATGTTCATTCTCCTTTAGTTCTGTCACAAGTCCAGATATTATGGACTAGACTGGAAAGTTTACTACCACCTAGAACACTGTATAAGACAGAGGGGAAAGGGAGAGAGAAAAATAAAGTAACTTAAAATTTCTAATTATATACAACACAGAGCAAGAAAGAAATATGAATAAGAGCTGTAGTCTTCATTTCTGAAGTTGGTCTAGAGGCAATAATTAATTGCCACCATTTCCTTCTTTTATCACCAATTCTACATTCCATTTGCTTTCAGCCACTTCTGTTTGTTAGGGTTCTCTGACCAAGCTGTTATCACTAAAGTATCCGAATGCCTTGTGGTATTGCTTATATAGATTTACTGTTGTCTTCCATTACATTTTACCACTAGAAAAAACATTATGGGGATTTTATATGTCCTATTCATTCTCCTCTCTTTTCCATTTTGTAGCAGCAACCTATTTCCTGTTTATAGTTAGCCAAGATAAGAGACCCATGATGGAAAGGAGCATTTTGTCTTTGAGAATTGAAAACTTTAGCCAAAGTCACAGGGCAAGGTAAGCAAAATTTTTAAGTAAATCATTAGCTCACTGGATCTAATAGTAAGAGGGGCCTCTCCCACTTCCAACTTCTGGTTCCAAGACCCATATATTCTGGTGATGGGAGAAATAGCATTATATATCAGGTAATCATTCAGAGAATTTACTGCTAGTGTAGTGCCTGAGTCTTTTAATATGCCATGCCACTGTTTTCCATGTCCAGCTTCTTTTAGAGAATGCAGTTCTAAGTCACCGTCTTTACCTCATTTCCCATAAAGTGAGTGTTCCTTGGTTAGAAGCAATGTTTGTGATATACCACCTGTTTAATAGGGCATTCTGTGATTCTTTACTTGGTGATACGGCTTTTTAGTATGGTGTGCAGAGAAAACAAAACAGTCACCAAATAGCCAGTTTCCATCCCTTCCACATCAAGGATCCAGTGTAACTGAAATTCAGTAAATGACTGGCTCCTCTTAGACAGTATTCCACATTGAAGGGGGAGTGTAAGGGAGGTCACTCAACATTGGTTTCTGCTACTCACTGACTGATTACTTACCAGTGGAAGTAAACAGCTTTAGGGAGGTGAGGTCTATAATGTTAGGCTCCGACATCTCTTTTATCCTTGACACCAAGTCTGCTTTGTTTCTGAGCCTATTGATTAGGGGTAAAAGAGATTATGGAAAGAGGCTGATCAACATTCACAAGGAGAGTGATGCTGATTATTGAAAACCACCTGATGATTGAAAGCCTTCCCCACCAAGAAGGCCTTCTGATGAACAGTCGTATCAGAACCAAGTTTCTTCCATTTTTTTAGCCCATTCCAAGAGGTCCATCCATGCTCCACTAAGCCACTTTGACATTAGTCTTCCAATTTTGTTATCTCAGGATGCAGAGTCTTCACTGAGGCCTTAATTCCTTCAAGGAATAGTGAACAATCAGATATACTATCCAAAGTTCTGCCTCATCAGAAGGATTTATTTCCTCTTTTAAGAAAAAAATCAGTTGCCTCATCTATCATCTGAGAGGCTTCAGTTGTCACTTCCTTCAGGGTTTGCCTCAAGTGCAAGAGCCATCTTGTCCAAGGACAGAACTTTCTCTAGGGAAGCCCATGTTCAATGACTGATTGAAGTAGAAATATAAAGGCCTCGTTATTTGGGCCCAAAGCAGGGTAATCGTGATGAATATGCTTTTAAGTTCTCCATGGGGTTGACCAAGTTTTGTTTATCTTCTATCACTGTTTGACTTCTTCCTGTGCTCAATCCTGCTTTTCATCTCTCCCTTTAGCAGGTGTTGATTCCTAACAAACATTCTGCATTCCAGACTCCATCTCAGCATCTACTTCTGGAGAACCTAACCTGTTGTATAAATTCAGTTGGAATGTTTTTTTTCTCAATCAACTAATCTAGGGAATAACCAACAGGTAGGAGCTGAAGGAGGTTTGGTTAACGTCAGTTGCACTGGGTTAAAAGCTTTCTGCTCATGCAAAATAATTATGCTTTCAGGACTTGCCTAATCCAGGCCTTCTTTGTACTGCTTTCATATGATGATGGAGTGATTCAGGGCATCCCTGACTTTCTGGTTAATGTATAGATGAAACCTAGTTTGCAGTGAATTGCCCAGTACATAAACTCATCAATGAACCCATAATTATATGTTTAGTTACAAGGGGAAGAGCTGACTCTAACAAAGTCTTGTAACTTTTTCAAATGGGCATGACTTCCCTCTCAAACCTTGCAGACCTTATTTGAAATTCTCTGTTGAGGCTTACCACTCTGTGTGGGCACATCCAAATCTTCCACTGAACTGTACTGTACTGTATCATAAAGAAGTAAGCTCTACTTTTTACCTACTCTTATAAGTGACTAAGTGAAAAGCATTTCTTAAACATTAAAAGAGAGCTTAGATCCAGGTGACAAATACCCACTACTAGGCCCATCTTACTATTACATTTCAAAATAGTGTGATAGGTTTTTATTCATAGGGCAAAATACATCAGGTTAAAGATACCCATTGTGGTGATGGTGGCTCATCTAAGCCAACTTGGAGTAGAGGATGATTTGATTTAGGTAAAGGTCCCTGGAGGCAGTGACATCTGGGATGGGATTTGTGGAAACAGTTTGAGTAAGGAGATAAAAAAAGAAGCAAAGAAAGATTTAAAAAGAAGACATTCTCAGCTGAGAGAGTAGTATTTGTCAAAGCAATACGGTGAGAGAAGACAAGGCATATTCACTGTACTGCAAGTTTTGAAATCAGCCATTTTTCTCATCTAATGTACAGGAAGACTGGTCTGTCTGGGGAAAATGTAGCCTGTGTAGATAAAGACTATTTAATATTAATGGGGAGGTTCCAGGAAAAAAAAAAGTCTAAGGGTTACAAATAAATATTTTTTTGCCCTCTCCTAACCAACATGAAGGCATATTTGTGGTAACGTTGCATAGATTTTTATAAAGGAGAAAAAGAAATTGAAAGTCCCCCTTCTCTCCCCCTGGCCACATGCACACACCTTGCTCCCTTTCAGTCCTTGGGGGTTTTCCCTGGAAGGAGGTTTATACATGCATACGCTACCGTATAATTGTCACAGCAATTAAGATGTAGGCTCCGAGTTCATGGCTCCATAATTTATTGGCTATGAAACTCTGATCAAGTTACTTAACTCTTCCAAACTTCAGTTTCCTTGTCAGTGAAATGGAGAGAATGTGTCTCTAACTAATAAAGTTATTGTAAGAATTAATTGAGATGGGGTTAATAAAGTGCTCAGCAAAGTGCTGGGATATGAAAATTGTTTCAAAATTAACTAATATTTTATTATTATGACTTTTTTCTTCAGTCCTTTTTACCATGATCTTGACTATTTCACTTCTTCTATGATTCAGGATAACTACAGACAAGGTTTTAAGTGCCTATTATGATTATAATAGAAATTCCATTCTCTTATGCCATCAAATCATTACATTTACATATGTATTCAACACTGCCAAATCCCAAATGAAGGTTAATGTTCATGATGGAGAAGAGCCATTAGCACATTTATGAATTTGAATTCCACTTATACTTTCACAGATATTTTTGTCAATAAAGCTAAGTAACTAATTTGTATTAATATCAGGAATACCAGGCATATTTGTGATATCTGGACTAAACAGACAGGCATTTGGACTCTCAAACGTCTTCCCGCTGTATCTTACTGAGAATCAGGAAGCATGCAACACAGAAAAAGTAGAATCAAGGTTTCTCATCCCTTGAGCCTTAAACACTGTTTTCCGAAGTGGGTTTATTTAAACTACTAGCTGTTGGAGAGTATGTATAGTTTTTATGTTAAAATAAATCCCATGGTCAATGAGATACAGGAAATACTGGTTTTAACCAAGTTAAACAGAGTTTATTATTGTGAGACCTCAGAACTCTTATTATGTAATTATATATTGTAGATTTCCAAAAGTGACTACAGTGGTGCCATTCTGGAGATTTTCTCAGTTATTTATAATGTGAGCCACATTTTCCAGAAGGCAAAATAAAAAAATTATAAATTTATTTTAATAATATTTTCTTAACCTGGTATATCAAAAATGTTATCATTTTAGCATTTAGTCAATATAAAAATTATTGAGACATTTTATATTGTTCTGCATTGTGAGTGTTCAAAATCAGTGTCTACTTTGAAGTTGCAGCACATCTCAATTCAAACTAGCCACATTTCAAGCACTCAACGGCCATGCATAGTGAGTGGCTACCACATTTAACAGTGCAGGACTGACTGGACTGCAGTATTTCTCAAATTTACTTTTCCATAGTTTACTTTTCATGGAGCATATTAAGGGATTATATTCCAGAAACAGTGATGAACAAATAGTGATGTGTGAAGGGGACCAATGGAGAAATTTCCAGGTGCAAGAGAAATGAGGATATGAAAAGTGCCATTAACGTATGAGATCTGGGTAAAAATGAAGGCTTGCATCATGGTTACTGTGAACATTAACTTAGCATCACACTGGTATCATACAAAGGAGCAGATTGACAGTCAACTGGATTAACTGCTGAGCAGGCAGAAGAAACATGAAATTGCAATATTGACAAGACAAATAAGAGAGTGAGTAGTTCTCAGAGTAAAAGACTAGCGAGCAGAACAGCTTTACAAGGGAGATCCTGGTGTTCAAACAGAAGGATCCTCCAACCCACTGCCTCTAAAAGGAATGGTAATTCCTTCTAAATTGAGTCATTTTCCCAATCAAAGGAAAGCCTAGATTTTTTTTTAAAAAGGATTTATCTCCCAGAATTTCTTATATATTCTGAGTCATTCCTAGACATTCTAGGTGAAATCTAGTACATGACGGTTACTAGAGAGGAATTCTGAATTTTTCATCTCAAACAAAGCTTGGCTTAGACCCATAGGGATTTATTATTATTATTATTACTATTTTTATTATTATCTTGAAGAATCACAACCCCAGATGTTCCCCTACCACTCTACAGTAGGTCACAATGATTGCCTTGGCATTAAATTGTACCTTACTGGCCTATATGAGTTCATTGTTTACCTCCCCAAGTACCTATATTAGTCACAGGGTTTCAGGACCAAAGAGGAGTCATGCAAAATGATTAAAACAGGCTTAAGCATTCTTCATGTTTCCACCTCAAATAGAAATTACAAGAGAATATTTTTCAGGGATCATGCCAAAGCCTTTTGCTGCTGAAAACAGGCTGATTTAGCAAGGCAAATAAAAACAAAATCTTTTTTACAACATTTGATTAGGAGGTCTTGAGTTTAAACTTAAAGAGGAGAAGAAGGAGGGGCAAGGTGAGGGGAGATGCAATTTGTATAATTGTATTGCTATGGATGGGAACACCAATACCGCCAGATTTAATTATTCCTTTCATCTTGCCTTATTTCACTCTCGAAGATCAATATGCTTGTTCTCTTCTTAAGCAGCAACGATTTCTACAATCTGAACATAAATTTAATCATGTGCTGCCATCTCAGTGTTTATAGACTCTGTCAAAGACATAGCCCATTATAATTATTTTCTCAATCATTCGCCACAAGAGAAACACTTTAGGCAACACTAAAACTTAATCACTAGAAACAATATCAGCTCAACAAATAGATCTTATTAGATGGCCCATTTTTTTAAAAAAAAAAAGCTCATTTCCCAATACTTTAATTTTCTGTTAAATGTCAAATTGTGTTTACATACAGGAATTGAGCTATTGCCATATTATATATGAACCATAAATGAAATAGTATCATGAAGATTATTATTAAAACTGATTCCCAATATAGCATATGGAAACTTCTAAGTCATAAATCATTAGGGGTAGTTTGTTTCCTTCCTCCCTGAAAAGGAAGTGTATGCTAATGCTAAAATGAGTGCAGCCTATAGAAATGACTAAAAGTGAGTAAATTGAAATGTCAGGAGACAAAACATTTATCACAAAATTGGCAGCTCGGATGACCTTCAGAACTTTCAGATCTGAGAGGTGAATTAAATCGCAAAATGAATGTAGAATTGTGAAAGAAACCAATGGTGTTCTAGCTGTGATCACATGATCCAGCAATGCCACAGACATACCTCATCACAACTCTGTCTTATGATTCTGCAGCACAAATAGAATCAAACTCAGATATGTATACATCAACAAAAAAGAATGAGAACATGTCCATTGCAGGAACATGGATGGAGCTGGAGGCCATTATCCTTAGCACAATGACACAGGAACAGAAAACCAAATACCACATGTTCTCACTTGTAAATGCAGGTAAATCGAGCAAATGGATACAAAGACAGGAACAACAGACCCTGGGGCCTACTTGACACTGGAGGGTGGGAGGAGGGAGAGGATCAGAAAAAGTAACTACTGGATAGGTAGTTAGGTGACAAAATAATCTGTACAACAAACCCCTATGACACAAGTTTACCTAAAAGACAAACCTGGACATACACTCCTGAACCTAAGATAAAAGTTTTGTTTGTTTTTGTGTGTTTTTTTTTAAAAGACAATAGTTATACAATTTTATGTAAAGTAAGGTACAGTAAATATCACATTGCTATAGAGAAATTAGGAGTATGTGTGTGTGGATGAACATGTATATAGGTGGGTAGGCATGTGCATATGTGTTCACATGTGTGTATGTGTATGTTTTGTTTATGTAGGTGTGAGGCTGTTTGTGTGTTTAAGTGTGTTCTTGTTATTCTTCTATAAATATTTTTCTCTGGAGGGAAAGGCAGCTTGCTTAAAGTTGTTTTAAAGACAAAAGTGGCCAGGCACGGTGGCTCACTCCTGTAATCCCAGCACTTTGGGGGAATGAGGTGGGCAGATCATGAGGTCAGGAGTTCGAGACAAGCCTGGCCAACATGGTGAAAACCCATCTCTACTAAAAATACAAAAATTAGTTGGGCATGGTGGCGGGCACCTATAATCCCAGCTACTTGGGAGGCTGAGGCAGAAGAATTGCTTGAACCCGGAAGGTGGAGGTTGCAGTGAACGCACCACTGCACTCCAGCCTGGGCGACAGAGTGAGACTCCGTTTCTAAAAAAAAAAAAAAAAAAAGCACACACAAAAATATGATTTGTTAACATCAAATATTTGTTTCTAAAACTATGAACTTAACAAGATCTAGAAATTCATGACCAAATCAGATAAAATTCTATTAATTTCTTTTCAAAGGAGTAAGGAAAGATTTCTTACTAAAATAACTTTAGAAGATGCTCTAAATAGTACATTTTATTCTTTTATTTATTTTCATTATTACATATTTACAACTCACACAATATGTCTAGAGAAAAATAAAACAAATATCCTGAAGCCACTGCCAGATTTACTTAAATCTACCATTTTGCCATATTTCCTAAAGAAAATGTGCCACATTTAATAGAAGGTCCTGTATATCCCTGCAAAGCCATTTTCTTTTTCCCTTCCCCATAAAGTAAGTACTGTTCTGGAGTTTTACATCCTTCCTGTCCATGATTTTGTACTTTTAATATTTAATTGTATTAAACATATAAAACATGAGGTGCACATTTTTATACCTTATGGATATGACATCCTATTGTAAATACATTCCATATTTTTCTTCCCTTAAAATTACATTTTTGAAAATTATCTGTATTAATATATATTTGTATTGATAGCACTAGTGAATTTAACTGCTGTGTAATATCTACTGTGAAAGTCTAACATTATTTTTGTCTTAAATTGATAAACATTTCCAATTCTGTTGTACTTCTAATTAAGCAATGATTATTCTTGCATATTTCTGTTGAACATATATGCAAGAAATATGCTATAGAACTTGACTAAAGGTAGAATTGTTGAGTTTCTGGGAATGGCATTTTTGACTTTATAAGGTCACCAAATTGCTTTCTATTGTGTTCGTACAATTTAAATTGGGAATGGCATTTTTGACTTTATAAGGTCACCAAATTGCTTTCTATTGTGTTTGTACAATTTAAATTGTGGTATGTGAATTTCTTATTATCCCATATCCTTATCAAAATTTGTTACTGTGAGACTTTAAAAATTTTGGCAGTGTGAAAGATGCGAAATAATACCTTAGTTTTTTTGTTTTAATTTGCAGTTTTCTGATTGCCAATAAGCCTTTCATAACATGAATTCCAAATATTTTCCATTTTATCATTTATCTTTATTCTTTGCTTACAGTGTCTTTTAGACCTTTTTTCTTGATTAATTTTGGCTCTTTTATTTATACTTTCTTCCTATCTGTTTTCTTTGTTTACTCTTGTGTCCTTTTTCTCCAGCTTCTTAAAGTGAATTCTTAATTCATTTTTCCCCAGCCTTTATTTATTTTTTCTTTCTTTAAATATACATTTAACAGAGTGATGTCAGCAAGATAGCTGAAAAGTTGCCTGGTGCTCATCCCATAAAAAGGGAACGAAACAATGAATAAACAACTATATTTTGAGTAGGTGACTGAAAAAGCATGCTGAAAAGCACCAGAGGGGCAGCACAGTCCCCACAGAACATGGAAGTGCAGGATAGCACCATAGCGAGGAGTGTGAAGCATCCTGCTTCTGCCACATTCTTTCTTCACTAGGATTGACTTGAGCCAAGGAGTACTTCTTACGAGGAAAAGCTAAGCTGGAGGCTCTCAGTGGTCCCCATTACTGTCACAGATGCTAAGAATACTTGCTACGGGAGAATCCCCCAGTTTTTACAGGCCCTGAATCCTGTTTGAAGAGTTGACGGGAGTGTGTGTGGCTGCACTGCCCCAGAGTAAGAGCCCATTTTACATCTCCTACTCCCATGACCTAAGCTCCTATGACACACTGCCATATTGAAAGACTCACTGCTAGAATGTATCCTGCCCTCGAGGCCAGTAGCTACGAACTCTCTCCCTCCCAAAGGTCCTGCCATCATTCCACCATGTTCATGTGGGTACCTGCAGCCTCGTGACCCCAGCTTCCTGGCTTGAGGGAATAACCAAGACCCCAAATCCAAGTGGCACCCAAACTCCTGTGACACATGCGCACCTTCACAGTGGGGAAGCTGCCACACAGCTGCTGGCCCACTGCACTCATATACACCACATCAGCCTGACAGCCAATGCAATGGTGGTCCCACCCCCCAGAGAAACTGCCACACAGATGGCTAGCCCATTGGGTCCACGATACTTGCCCAACCTGACAGACAATGTGGCAGCAGCCTTGCTCACCAAAGAATCAATTGCACAGTCAGACAGCTGGTTGTGCCTACATATGCCCCACAGAGAGCCTGTTGGACAGTCAGCCATCCTGCTACACTCATGCCTGGCCTGGCAATCAGTCCAGTGCTTGAATTCTTTGAAAAATTGTGCCACCACCATCACAAACTCCCATAGCTTAGGCCACTGAAGCAATTACAGACATCACTGATGAGGATTATGGCTGAAGAAACTGTACAGAGCCACATGACTGAATCCACCCAAACCAAAGCCAATGTACCACCATACCTAACCAACACTCTAGCACCCATATACAGAAAAAGCATTCTCTCCCTACTGAAGCTACTCTATAAAATTGAAAAAAACTCTTTTACTAGATGCACACACATCAACATAGGGACACAAGAAACATGAAAAAGCAAGGAAACCTGACACCTCCAAAGGAATAATTTTGGAGAATAATAGTTCTCCATTAACAGACCCCAAAGAAAGGTTATTTACAAGTGCCTGAAAAGGAATTCAAAATAATAATCCTAAGGAAACGCAGCAAGATCCAACAGAGTACTGACAAACAATTCGAAAGAATCAGGAAAACAATTCATGATATGAATGAAAAGTTCAACAAAGAGACAGAGATAATAAGAATCACACATAAATCTCAGAGTTGAAGATGTTAATGGATAAAATAAAAAATACAATTGAAACCTACAATAATAGACTGCACTGAGCAGAGGAAAGATTTTTTGAATTTGAGACAGGTCTTTTGAAATAACCCAGTCACAGGGGAAAAAAGGAAATAAGAATAAAAAAGAATGGAGAACTCTCTAGGACTTACGAGACACCATTAAGTGAAAAAATATTTGCATTATAGAAATGTCAGAGGGAGAAGAGATAGAAAAGGAAACATATTTAACACAGAAAACATATTTAATGAAATGACAGCTGAAAACTTCCCAAACCTGGAGAGAGAGATGAACAACTAGATCCATGAAGCTCAAAAATCTCCAATTATATTCAAACTCAAAATATTCCTCCAGAGCACATTATAATAAAAACATCAAATATAAAGGGGGAATTCTAAAAGTGACAAGAGAAATGCATCAAGTCACATATAAGGAATCCTCATTACACTGAGTAGATTTTTCAGCAGAAATCTTGCAGGCCAGGAGAGAATGACATAATATATTCAGAGCTGTGAAAGAAAGAGAGAAAGAAAAAAAACCTCTAAGCCACAAATAATGTATTCAGCAAAGCTTTACAGCAAAGGAGGCGAAATAAACACCTTCTCAGATAAGCAAAAGTTGAGGAACTTCACTGCTGCAAGACTGGCCATACAATAAATGCTTAAGGGAGTGCTACGACTAACAGTAGAAAGAAAATAATTACTATCACAAAACACGTAATTGTATAAAACTTACATTTAAAGGTAAATTTATAATCAAACTCAGAATACTCCAGTGCTGTAATGGTGCTATGCAAAGCTTTCAATCCTCTAGTATGAAGAATAAAGGTCAAATTAACAATAGCTAAAATTGGTGGCAAATGAACACACAATAGATATGTAAATTAATATAACCAAAATATAAATTGTTGGCGATAGAGGGAGAATGTTGATAAAACAAAATCAACAAAAAGTTTCAGAAACTGTATACATGAAAATTAGAAAACATGCTCCTAAATAATCAATGGGTAAATAGCGAAATTAAGAGGAAAACTTAAAAGTCTTTTGAGGCAAATGAGAATAGAAACACATCACACCAAAACATGAGATACAGCAAAAGCAGTTCTATGAGGAAAATTCTTAGAAATAAATGACTACTTCAAAAACGTAGAATGATTTCTAGTAAACAACCTAATGTGACACCTCAAGAAACTAAAAAAGAAGAATGAACTTACTACAAAATTGGTACAATGAAGAAAGTAATAAAACTCAGAGAAGAAATAAATGAAATATAGACTACAAAAATAATCCAAAGGAGCAATAAAATGAAGAGGTTTTTTTTGAAAAGATAAAATTGACAAACCTTTAGCAAGACTTAAAAAAGAGGAAAGACTCAAATAAATAAAATTAGAAATTAGAGAAGACATTACAACTGACTTCACAAAAATTACAAAGAATCTTGAGACTATTATTAGCAACTATACCATTGTTCAAGTATTATGAGCAACTACACATGAAGAAAGTTGGTAACAGAGAAGTTGATAAATTCTCAGACAGATCCAACCTACCAAAATATGAAGAAATAGAAAATCTAAACAGACTAATAATGAATGAGGAAATTGAATCAGTAATAAAGTATTTCATAGAAAAAAAAAAAAAACTTGGGATCTGATGGTTTCACTGATGAATTCTACCAATTAAAAGGAAGTAATACCAATTATCCTCAAACTATTACAGAAAGTTAAGGAGAAGAAATGCCTCCAAACTCATCTTACAAGGCCAGCGTTCCCCTGATTGCAAAATCAGTCCAGGACATAACACAACAACAAAAATTAAAAGCCAACATCCCTGATGAAGATAGATACAAAAATTCCTGACATGATACTAGCAAACTGCATTCAACAACACAGTGAAAAGATTATCCACAATGATTATGTGGGACTCATTGGAGGGATAAAAGGATGCTTCAGCATATGCAATTCAATAAATGTGACATACCACATTAACAGAAAAAGAAAAAAAAAGACAAAAACCAGACCGCCATCACTGTGGCTCTAGTCAGCAGTTTCCCCTGGCCAGTGCTAGATAGATCGGGAGGTTTGGACTGGGCACTATTGCTCAGAGCGTAGCACAGTGGTTGTGGCCAATTGTTGCCAGACTCCTTCCTTAGGTGGGACCCAGATCCATCCCTCCTCACTGGGCAGGGCCTCCCTACAGGAATTCCAGCAACTCTAGCCAGGGGCTTTCAGACAGAACTCTCATCTCCCTGGGACAGAGCACCTGTGGGGAGGGGTGGCCAAAGTCTCTGGTTCAGTGGACTTAATCTTTCCTCTCTACTAGCTCTGAAGAGTCTGGGTGATCCTTACAAGGGGGCTTCCCCCAGAACAGTGCACCAGCTCCACTAAGAGACAGACTGCTTCCTTAAGTGTGTCCCTGATCCATGCCTCCTGACTGGGTGAAGCCTCCCAACAGGGGTTGCCAGATATCTCATACAGGAGAGTTCCAGCTGGCATTAGGTCAGTGTCCATCTGGGATGAAGCTTCCAGAGGAAGGAACAGACAGCAGTCTTTGCTGTTCTGCAGCTTCTACTGGTGATAACCAGGTGATACCCAGATATGCAAAAATTAACTCAAGATGCATTAAAGACTTAAATGTAAAACCCCAAACTATAAAAACCCAGAAGAAAATCTAGACAATACCATACAGGACATAGGTATGGGCAAATATTTTATGATGCAATGACCAAAAGCAATTGCAACAAAAGCAAAAATTGACATATGGAATCTAATTAAAGAGCTTCTGCACAGCAAAAGAAATGATCGTCAGAGTGAACAGACAACCTACAGAATGAAAGAAAATTTTTGCAATCTATTTATCTGACAAAGGTCTAATATTCAGAATCTATAAGAAACTTAAATAGATTTACAAGAAACAAACAACCCCATTAAAAAGTGGGTAAAGGACATGAACAGACACTCCTCAAAAGAAGACATTCATGCAGGCAACAAACATATGAAAAAAAATCTCAACATCACTGATCATTAGAGAAATGCAAATCAAAACCACAATGAGACACCATCTCAAGCCAGTCAGATGACGATTATTAAAAAGTCAAGAAATAACAGATGCTGGTGAGGCTGTGAAGAAATAGAAACACTTTTACACTGTTGGTGTGAATGTAAATTAGTTCAACCATTAAGGAAGACAGTGTGGCGATTCCTCAAAGATTTAGAACCACAAATACCATTTGACACAGCAATCTCATTACTGTGTATATAACCAGAGGAATATAGATCATTCAACTATAAAGATACATGCATGTGTATGTTCACTGCAGCACTATTCACAATAGCAAAGACAAGGAATCAACCCAAATGCCCATCAGTGATAGACTGGATAAAAAAAATGTGGAACATATACACTATGGAATACTATGCAACCATAAAAAGGAACAAGAACATGGCCTTTGCAAGGACATAGGTGAAGCTGGAAGCCATTATTTTCAGCCAACTAACACAGGAACAGAAAGCCAAATACCACATGTTCTCACTTACAAGTGGGAGCTGAACAATGAGAATATATAGATGCAGGGAGGGGAACAACACATACTGGGGCCTCCTGGGGGAGGGCAGGAGGGAGAGCATTAGGAAAAAGAGCTAATGCATGCTGGGCTTAATACCTAGGTGATGGCTTAATAGGTGCACCAAACCACCATGGCACATGTTTACTTATGTAACAAACCTGCACATCCTGCACATGTACCCTGAAGCTTAAAAACATAAATTTAAAAAGATAAAAACCCATATTATCTTTTCAACATGTGCGGAAAAAGCATATGACAAAATTTAACATTTCTTAAAGGTAAAAACTTTCAACAAATGAGGTATAGAAGTTGTGAACTTCACCACAATAAAGGCCGTAAATAATGAACCCACAGCCAACATCATACTGAATGAGGAAAGATGAAAGGGTTTTCTCTAAGATCAGGAAAAAGACAAGGTTGCACGATTTCACTATTTCTATACAGCAAAGTACTGGAAGTCCTAGCCATAGCAATGAAGCAAGACAAGGAAATAGAGGGTATCCAAATTGAGAAGTAGAGAGTCAAACTGTCCCTGTTTGCAGAGAACATGATTACATATGTAGAAAGTTATAGAGACTCCATGAAAACACTGTTGGAAATAATAAACAAATTCAGTTAAGTTCCAGGATAGATACAAACTCAGCATACAAAAATCAGTGTTGTTTTCACACACTAATAGTGCGCTATATAAAAAAAGAAATCAATGAAACCATTTCATTTACAATAGCTACTCCTCAAAATAAGATACCTAGAAATAAACTTAACAAAGGAAGTGAAAGATCACTATAGTGAAAACGATAAAACCCTGATGAAAGAAATTAAAGAGGGCACAAATAAATGGAATGATATCCCACGTTCATGGATTGAAATAATTAATATTGTTAAAATGGCCATACTACCCAAAAAAAGCTACAGATTTAATGGAATCCCTATCAAAATACCAATGACATTCTTCACAGAAATAGAAAAAAAAAACTTCTAAAATTCATATGAAACTACAAAAGACTAAATAGTCAAAGCAACCTTGAGCAAAAAACAAACCTGGAGGCATCACACTACCTGACTTCAAAACATATGCATTCTACAGGCTACGGAAACAACAAAAAAGTGTGGTACTAGCAAGAAAAAATAAACAAAAAGCAAACCAGACACATAGACCAATGTAACAGAAAGAGGGCCAAGAAATAAATTCATGCACCTACATGATTTTTGACAAAGGTGCCAAGAACACACATCGATGAAAAGGCAGTCTTGTCAATAAACGGTGCTGGAAAAATTGGATATGTACCTGTAGAAGAATGAGACAAGACCCTTATGACTCATCATATATAAGATTCAACTCGAAATGGATTGAAGACTTAAATGTAAAGCCTGAAACTATGATACTACTAGAAGAAAATGTAGGCAAAATACTTTGCAACATTGGGCTGGGCAAGGATATTTTAATAAGATCTCAAGAGCACAGGCAACAAAAGTAAAAATAGACAATAATATATAAAAGTAAAAATGTTTTGCACAGTGAAGAAAACAATTAACAAAGAGCCACAGAATGGGCAAAACTTTTGCAAACTGTATATCTGACAAAGGATGAATATCCAGAATATATATTAAATAACTTAACAGCAAGAAAACCCCAATGACTCAATTAAAAACTGGGCAAAAGACCTTAATAAACTTTTCTCAGAAGAAGAAATACAAATGGCCAACAGGTATATGAAAAAAGGCTCTACATCACTAATCACTAGGGAAATGCAAATGAAAACCATGATGAGATACTACTTCATTTCAGTTGGAATGGTATTGTCAAAAAGACAGAAGAAAACAAATGTTGGCAAAGACATAGAGAAAAGGAACACTTACACATCGTTGGTGGGAATGTAAATTAGTAGAGCTATTATGAAAAACAGTCTAAAGTTTCCTTAAAAAATACAAAATAGAACTACCAAATGATTTAGCAATCCCACTCCTGGGTGTATGTTCAAAGGAAATGAAATCAGTATGTTGAAGAGATATCTGCATTCTTAAGTTTATTGAAGCACTATTCTCAATAGCCAAGACATGGAATATACCTAAGTTTCCAATAATGGATGAATGGATAGAGAAAATGTGGTATATATACACAATGGAATACTATTCAGTCATAAAAAGAATAAAATCCTGTCATTTGCAACAACACGGATACATCTGGAGGACATTATGTTCTGTTAAATAAGCCAGGCAGAGAAACAAATACTGCATGATATCACTCTTATGTAAAATATATTTTTTAAAAGTTTATTTCATAAAAGAGAGTAGAAGAGTGGTTACCAGAGACTAGGGACAGGGTGAAGGAGAGGAGAATCAGGAAATGTTTGTCATTGGGTAGAAAGTTACTATTAGATAGGATGGGCTGAGTGCGGTGGCTAACGCCTGTAATCCCAACACTTTGGGAGGCCGAGGAGGGTGGATCACCTGAGGTCAGGAGTTCAAGACCAGCCTGGCCTATATGATGAAACCCCATCTCTACTAAAAATACAAAAATTAGCCAGGCATGGTGGCATGTGCATGTAATCTCAACTACCCAGGAGGCTGAGGTAGGAGAATCGCTGGAAACCAGGAGGCAGAGGCTGCAGTGAGCCGAGACTGTGCCACTACACTCCAGCCTGGGTGACAGAGCAAGACTCCATCTCAAAAAACAAAACAAAACAAAAAAACAAAACAAAAAAAACAAACCCAAACAAGAAAGTTATTGTTAGGATGAATAAATTCTACTGTACTTTTGCACAGCAGGGTGCCTGGTTAACCGTAGAGCATTGTTTATTACAAGACAGCTAGAAGAGAAACTTTTTAATGTTCTTAACACAAAGACATAATAAATTCATGAGATGAAGGATATGCTAACTACCCTGACTTGCTCATTATACAACATATACATGTACTGAAACATCAAATTGTACCCCACAAATGTGTACAATAACAATGTGTCAATTACAAAATAAATAAAAACACATTTATCTTGGTTTCAAGACTGTCTTTTGGAGGCAATAATTCATTCAAAGCAGTAATTTAAATAGTATGGATTTTAAGAATAACAGGCTGAAGTCTGTAACAATTCTTTTAAAGTGAGAGGATTCTTTTGGATTCTTTGAAATCACATAATATGTGTGACCAGGCTGCCTAGAGGTTGGGGCAGGCTTTGCATACATAGTAAAAATGTAATTGTCCCTGAGCTGTCATGCCTAGTAATCATGAACAAGTACTTTTCTGAGTTAAGAAACTTCAGCTACACTCCTTTAAGTCTGTCTTATAAATTAAAAAGTTAGATTTTTGTTTAATAAGGCCATCAGTGAACCTCAGTCAGCAGAACAACTTCTAAAAACATGACTATGTGACTAGGGAGTTATCCTTAGATGCTATCAGCTTAATCTGGTATCTCCTAATTACATCTCTCAGTACATGCCATTGTCCTTGGAGAGCAATCAAATACCCTAACTGAATAACCTCCCTTTTGAGGATGTGAAAGACCAGAATGGTTTAAAATATGTATAAATATATGTAACATTTCTTCTTTAAAGCAAATGACATACCAACAGCGAGTTGATGCAAGCTGATTCTACAGAGATGAAACCAAGCCCCTTCATTTACCAAAGTTAATTTTTTCTCTAAGAATAATGTTGAAGCTCTTTGTAGATTCTGGATATTAGCCCTTTGTCAGAAGGATAGATTGCAAAAATTTTCTCCCATTATGTAGGTTGCCTGTTCACTCTGCTGATAGTTTCTTTTGCTGTGCAGAAGCTCTTTAGTTTAATTAGATCCCATTTGTCTGTTTTGGCTTTTATTGCCATTGCTTTTGGTGTTGTAGTCATGAAGTCTTTGCCCATGCCTATATCCTGAATGGTATCACCTAGATTTTCTTCTAGGGTTTTTATGGTTTTAGGTCTTACATTTAAGTCTTTAATCCATCTTGAGTTAATTTTTGTATAAGGTGTAAGGAAGGGATCCAGTTTCAGCTTTCTGCATATGGCTAGCTAGTTTTCCCAGCACCATTTATTAAATAGGGAATCCTTTCCCCATTGCTTGTTTTTGTCAGGTTTATCAAAGATCATATAAATCATTCTACTATAAAGACACATGCACATGTATGTTTATTCTGGCACTGTTCACAGTAGCAAAGTCTTGGAACCAACCCCAATGCCCATCAATGATAGACTGGATAAAGAAAATGTGGCACATATACACCATGGAATACTATGCAGCCATAAAAAAGGATGAGTTCATGTCCTTTGCAGGGACGTGGATGAAACTGGAAACCATCATTCTCAGCAAAGTAACACAAGAAGAGAAAACCAAACACTGCATGTTCTCACTCATAAGTGGGATTTGAACAATAAGAACACTTGGACACAGGATGGGGAACATCACACACTGGGGCCTGTTGTGGGGTCGGGGAAGGGGGAGGGATAGCATGAGGAGAAATACCTGATGTAAATGACGAGTTGATGGGTGCAGCAAACCAACATAGTGCATGTATACCTACTAACAAATGTGCACATGTACCCCAGAACTTAAAGTATAATAATAAAATGAATAATGTTGAAGCCTGAGGTTTATCAATAAGACCATTTGTCTTATGTACTTAACACCTACTATTTTTTTTTTTTTTTTTTTTGAGACGGAGTCTCGCTCTGTCGCCCAGGCTGGAGTGCAGTGACCGGATCTCAGCTCACTGCAAGCTCCGCCTCCCGGGTTTACGCCATTCTCCTGCCTCAGCCTCCCGAGTAGCTGGGACTACAGGCGCCCACCACCTCGCCCGGCTAGTTTTTTGTATTTTTTTTTAGTAGAGACGGGGTTTCACCGTGTTAGCCAGGATGGTCTCGATCTCCTGACCTCGTGATCCGCCCGTCTCGGCCTCCCAAAGTGCTGGGATTACAGGCTTGAGCCAGCGCGCCCGGCCTTTTCTTTTTTTTAATGAGATGGAGTCTCACACTGTCACCAGGCTGCATTACAGTGGTGCGATCTCGGCTCACTGCAACCTCAGCCTCCTGGGTTCAAGCGATTCTCCTGCCTCAGCCTCCCGAGTAGCTGGGACTACAGGCACGCACCTGTGTGAGCCACCTTGCCCTGCTGACACTCACTAATTTTTTAACAGGTTTTTAGGCTTTTTTTTTTTTCTTTTGGTCTTTTAT
>NC_037674.1:22394388-22441688 GCF_003255815.1 Theropithecus gelada
CAAGAACCACATGATTATCTCAATAGATGCAGAAAAGGCTTTTGACAAAATTCAACAGCCCTTCATGCTAAAAATGCTCAATACATTCGGTATTGATGGAATGTACCTCAAAATAATAAGAGCTATTTATGACAAACCCACAGCCAATATCATACTGAATGGGCAAAAACTGGAAAAATTCCCTTTGAAAACTGGCACAAGACAGGGATGCCCTCTCTCACCACTCCTATTCAACATAGTGTTGGACGTTCTGGCTAGGGCAATCAGGCAAGAGAAAGAAATCAAGGGTATTCAGTTAGGAAAAGAAGAAGTCAAATTGTCCCGGTTTGCAGATGACATGATTGTATATTTAGAAAACCCCATTGTCTCAGCCCAAAATCTCCTTAAGCTGATAAGCAACTTCAGCAAAGTCTCAGGATACAAAATTAATGTGCAAAAATCGCAAGCATTCTTATACACCAGTAACAGACAAACAGAGAGCCAAATCATGAATGAACTTCCATTCACAATTGCTTCAAAGAGAATAAAATACCTAGGAATCCAACTTACAAGGGATGTGAAGGACCTCTTCAAGGAGAACTACAAACCACTGCTCAGTGAAATAAAAGAGGACACAAACAAATGGAAGAACATATCATGCTCATGGATAGGAAGAATCAATATCGTAAAAATGGCCATACTGCCCAAGGTTATTTATAGATTCAATGCCATCCCCATCAAGTTACCAATGAGTTTCTTCACAGAATTGGAAAAAACTACTTTAAAGTTCATATGGAACCAGAAAAGAGCCCGCATCTCCAAGACAATCCTAAGTCAAAAGAACAAAGCTGGAGGCATCATACTACCTGACTTCAAACTATACTACAAGGCTACAGTCACCAAAACAGCATGGTACTGGTACCAAAACAGAGATATAGACCAATGGAATACAACAGAGTCCTCAGAAATAATACCACACATCTACAGCCAGCTGATCTTTGACAAACCTGAGAGAAACAAGAAATGGGGAAAGGATTCCCTATTTAATAAATGGTGCTGGGAAAATTGGCTAGCCATAAGTAGAAAGCTGAAACTGGATCCTTTCCTTACTCCTTATACGAAAATTAATTCAAGATGGATTAGAGACTTAAATGTTAGACCTAATACCATAAAAATCCTAGAAGAAAAGCTAGGTAGTACCATTCAGGACATAGGCATGGGCAAAGACTTCATGTCTATAACACCAAAAGCAACGGCAGCAAAAGCCAAAATTGACAAATGGGATCTCATTAAACTAAAGAGCTTCTGCACAGCAAAAGAAACTACCATCAGAGTGAACAGGCAACCTACAGAATGGGAGAAAATTTTTGCAATCTACTCATCTGACAAAGGGCTAATATCCAGAACCTACAAAGAACTCAAACAAATTTACAAGAAAAAAACAAACAACCCCATCAAAAAGTGGGCAAAGGATATGAACAGACCTTTCTCAAAAGAAGACATTCATACAGCCAACAGACAATGAAAAAATGCTCATCATCACTGGCCATCAGAGAAATGCAAATCAAAACTACAATGAGATACCATCTCACACCAGTTAGAATGGCGATCATTAAAAAGTCAGAAAACAACAGGTGCTGGAGAGGATGTGGAGAAACAGGAACACTTTTACACTGTTGGTGGCATTGTAAACTAGTTCAACCATTATGGAAAACAGTATGGCAATTCCTCAAACATCTAGAACTAGATGTACCATATGACCCAGCCATCCCATTACTGGGGATATACCCAAAGGAGTATAAATCATGCTGCTATAAAGACACATGCACACCTATGTTTATTGCGGCACTATTCACAATAGCAAAGACTTGGAATCAACCCAAATGTCCATCAGTGACAGACTGGATTAAGAAAATGTGGCACATATACACCATGGAATACTATGCAGCCATAAAAAAGGATGAGTTTGTGTCCTTTGTAGGGACATGGATGCAGCTGGAAACCATCATTCTTAGCAAACTGTCACAAGAACAGAAAACCAAACACCGCATGTTCTCACTCATAGGTGGGAACTGAACAATGAGATCACTTGGACTCGGGAAGGGTAACATCACACACCAGGGCCTATCATGGGGAGGGGGGAGGGGGGAGGGATTGCATTGGGAGTTATACCTGATGTAAATGACGAGTTGATGGGTGCTGACGAGTTGATGGGTGCAGCACAGCAACATGGCACAAGTATACATATGTAACAAACCTGCACATTATGCACATGTACCCTAGAACTTAAAGTATTATAATAATAATAAATAAATAAAAAGAAATGGAAAAAAAATCAATGAGTAAACTTTTTTGATTTTGATAATTATACTTTGGTTATAGGAACATGTCCTTTTTTAAGAAAATCAAATTGTTTCATTTGGGGGTGTGTATTAGTCCGTCTTCATGCTGCTGATAAAGATATACCCAAGACTGGGCAATTTACAAAAGAAAAGAGGTTTAATAGACTCACAGTTCCACATGACTAGGGAAGCCTCACAATCAGGGCAAAAGGTGAAAGCCATGCCTCGCATGGTGGCAGACAAGAGAAGAGAGCTTGTGCAGGGAAATTCCCCTGTATAAAATCATCAGATCTTTTGAGACTGATTTGCTATCATGAGAACAGCATGAGAAAGACGTGCCCCCATGATTCAATTACCTCCTACTGGGTCCCTCCCACACATGTGGGAATTCAAAATGAGATTTGGGTGGGGACATAGCCAAACCCTAACAGGGTAGAAGGGCAAATTTGACATATTAGTTTTAAATAATTCAAAAAAAGAGAAGAATGAGAGAGGAGGCAAAAATCATAAATAAATGGAGCAAAACATAAACAAATGGTGAATCTGAAAATCTCAGTAAAAATATTTTGTGGTTTCTTGTACTTTTCTTGCGACTTCTCTGTTTTTGAAAGGTTTTCCTCCTTCTGCTCAAATTTGCCAAAAACACTTAAAAGTCTATTAGTGCAATTTACTCCTGAATAAAAAGAAAAATCAGATGATTGTATAAAATCTCTGATAATAACAATTTTTAGAATTGAAAACCTCAGAATTTGATAAACATAATCTTCAAAAAACAGAAAAAATCTGCAGCAAAATCCTTCTTAATGTGAAATGTTAAACATTTTGTCTGCGAGATAAAAATATGAGGCTAGATTACTTATTCTCATCACTCCACCCTACTTTATTCTAATCCATTCATAGTCAGTGCAAGAGGGCAAGGAGTAAAGACTAAAGACCAGCAAGGTAAAATGCTACTCCCGTGTTCACACTATACATTTGTGTTTATGAAATGTCCAAGATAATTTTCTATTTAATTATTAGAATTAATATCACAGTTTTGTGTCATTTCTGATATATTTTTTAAAGTGTATTTCTTTATACAATAAATAGAAGATTAAAATATAAAAAATGATACCCCTTTGAATAGCATCAAAACATCAAATACTTTAGATAAGTTTAATCAAACATATGCAAAATCTCTACAGAACTATATAACTTTATTGGGTAATATTGAATGAAACCTAAATAAATGAAGAGATAGAATGTGTTCATAAATTGAAAACTTAAATTTATAAAGATGTCCATTTTCCTAAATTCATCTGTTGATTACAATATCAATCATAGTTCCAAGAGGCTTCTTTATCTTCAAAAATTGACATGTAGATTCTAGAATTTAGATGACAATGCAAAAGGCTAAGAACAGCTAACATCTCAAAAAAGAACAAAGTACTTACAGTCCCAGATATCAAGGCTATAACATAAACCATAGTAATGAAGAAAGGTAAATATCACAAGCATAGATAGACCAATATAACAGTATAGAATTCTGTATCAGTATGGAAAAAGAAATCTAGATTTTTACCTTGCTTCATTCACAAAACCATTTCATTCATGTAGATCTAAATGGGAATGGTAAAGCAATAATTTTATAAGATAATAAAGAATATCTTCAGGGCCTTGGAAGGCAAAGATTTCTTAAGTAGGATATGAAAAACATTAACGATTTGAACTTATTAAAATTAAGTGTTTTCTTCTCTAAAAAGGCACCAGTAAGAGAGCAAAAGCAAGTAAAACTAGATTATTTGCGATTTATATAACTGACAAACGGCTTATAAGAAGAATATATAAAAATTCCAACAATAAAAAGAGAGGCAACCCAATAGGAAAGTGGGCAAGTATTTTGAAAAAGAACAAAAAAACCCCAAATGCCGCATGTTCTTACTCACTGGTGGGAATTGAACAATGAGAACACTTGGACACAGGGTGGAGAACATCACACACCAGGGCCTATCATGAGGTGGGGGGAGGGGGAGGGATACCATTAGGAGATCTACCTAATGTAAATGACGAGTTAATGGGTGCAGCACACCAACATGGCACATGTATACATATGTAACAAACCTGCACGTTGTGCACATGTACCCTAGAACTTAAAGTATAATTTTAAAAAAAGAAAAAAAAAAAGAAAAAGCAGTTTACAAAAGAGATTATACAAATATCTAATAAACGTTTGAAACGACGTTCAACCTCGCTTGTCCTTAAATAATAAAGTCCATCGGGAGAAATACTATACATTCATCAGAAAAGTTAAAAGATAGAAAACAATTTAAAGTGTTGATGTGGTTTTGAAGCAACTGGAAATCTCTTACAATGCTATCAGGATGAATTTGGAACAACCACTTTGGAAACAGGTTTCATATTATCTACAACATTTGAACACATACGTCCTGTGTGATCCAAGAATTTCCTTTCTGGGTATACATTCAACAGAAATGTATGCACATATGTAGTAATAGAAACTTATAACAATGTTCACAAATGGATTATGTAGCCACAGATGGAAAGCAATGTCTAGCAAGACAGGAAAGAATAAATAGTGGTTTATGAATAGATTGCACTACTATACATCTATCAAAATACATATGATAAAGATACACACAATAACATCTGTGAATCTTGATCATAATTTTGAACAAGAGGAACAAATACAAACACATTCTGTATAAGTCTATTTATAGGGGGTAAATTATTCTTTGCCATTTGACATCAGGACAGTGATTACATTTTGGGAGAAGGGAGAGGGAAGTAATATGGTTGGGGCATGAGGAGCCTCCTACATCCTTTGCGTGTTTCTTGACCTAGGTTGGTAGTTTCATGGGTGTGTTCACTCAGAACTAATTCCTTAAGCTATACAATTACGATTTGCACAATTTGATTATACTATATTTCAGTGGAAGCTCAAGAGAAACATTGCTGCTAAAATTCATTAAGTGAAGGCTTATGAGGAAGCAGACATTCAGAGCATCCCATACTTGCAAAAGGGACAATCTAACTGAAGGATGATATCAGTATCAGGTATCAGATATCACACAAATCAATGATTACTCTTACTGTCTCAACTGTGGGTCAACCTGACATTACGAATTTTCTGATGTAGCACAACATGAGGTACAAAATTTCATCTGTGATTTATTCTAGTCAAGCATGTTTAACTGGCAGCCATTAAGGCATTAGGTGTAAATTTAGACACAGAGATGCAAGGTAAGTGATTCCACAGAAAGCAATCAAGCAAAGCCCTAAGGTAAGCCAGTTTGTAGGTCAATTGGCCTCATTCCTCCAACAAGTCAGTATCATTTAAAAAGGAGGGTACTTCTAGATTTTAAAAAAATTACGGGGCAGACATTAGATATAATGTGCGGTACTGCACTGAGACTGGTTTAAAGAAATCGGCTCTAAAGAAAAATGTTTAATTAATTAAAGACATCTAAATACAGCATGGATATTATATATAATGAAAATGCCTGAAAATATAAATGTGAAAATAATTGACTGAAAAAGAGGTTACAAAGTGTATATTTGATGAAAAATAATACATAAGGCTAGAGGCAAAGGTACTAACAATAGTGTTTTCTTGTTTATAGGACTATTTCAACACATTTTGCTCCTCTGCATTTAAAAACTGTTCTCTGATTCACATATACTGTTTCTGTAATAATAAAATTATTTTTAAATGATTCAACATTTCTGAATAGCAAATTACTATAGAGGTATACTTTAAAATAGACAATTTATAGGGCTACACCCAACTTGTGGCTGTGTACTGTCCAGTTACTATACATGTACTTCTTACCCTCCTTTTAAGATCTAATTATAAAATTCTGAATTCATTGAGGGCTATTAGCACAGCTACAATTGTTTATGCTTCTTCTAAGTTTGATATATATATGGTATTTTTAAAATTATGTGTTAGGAACTTTTTGTATATATTTGGGTATTTTTATATTTTAATTATAAAAAGTACAATGTTTATTGAACAAAATAATAGAATAATTATTTTTAAAAATGTAGAAATTAACAATTACAGGCAATATCACTTCCCAGAAATAATTTCCAGTTTTATTACACTGTCATCATGGACTAAATTATACACTATTTTTACTTTTTGGCATATGCTAAGGTTTTCATTGAGGCCCAATACTTTGCCCACTTTGGCTATTATTCCATGAATATTTGAATAAATATGCACATATTACTTCTCCTCCATTAGTTGCTTATATCCTTCTAAATCTCACTTATGTTTTTATATTTGATCTTCCATCAGCTGAAAAAATAGCATTACAAATTGTCTTCTAAAAAATGCTTCTGAAGTTTTTGCTTTCTGAATTTTGCATACATATTTAATAAATAAATATTTATGACAGTTACTTATTTATATTGACCTTTTTATTGATACAAAGTGCCTGTCTTTGTCCTACTTCGTATTTTTTACCAACCACAAATAAAATCTATTTGTTCTAAATATCGTGATCTTTGCTTTTTTTTTTTTTTTAATTTCCATTTGCCTGTAATGCTTTTGCCCAAAGCTTCACTTTCAAGCTTTTCAGTTAATTTTTATTAGAGTTGCTGCTCATATGCAACAAATCATTGGCTTTGTTACTGAATGTAATCCTGGAAGGAATCATGATTCCTCTCAGAGTTTCTACTGTCAAGAACTTAATAAAGAGTCTGTTTACAGAGATGTAGCTAGGGAGAGAGCGAGAGAGAGAGAGAGAGGAAGAGGAACAAAGACTCCAACCACAGGAAGCCATAAAAGGACAAGAGAAAAGATAGCATTACCAGAGCTAAGTGAGCTCTGGAGCTGCAAGGAACGGTCACATACCAGGAGTTCCAGTTATGGAGAGATGCAACCCCTGGCAGAAGCACAGAACCAAAGCAGAGGTAATCGGGGAAGAAATAACCCATTCTCCTCTCCACCTAACTTGAACCCTATAGGAGCCTCCCACTGAGTGCCTTCTGCTGAAATTCAGGCTACAAAGGAATCTGGATGATATTGACTGCATGGCTCTGCATCCATGAGCACAGAGCAAGTTAGACAAGGGAAGAAAATAAATCCATGAAGTCAACAGAAACTTACCAGAACATTACTCCAAGTTGGCATTCACTCTTGCCTCTTGCTTAGATTAAGAAAATTGGATCTCCAGTATAGGGAGACCACAGTCCTAGCATAATTTAAATTGTGGCAGGATGTCAGCAATTCAGTCTTATTCCCAACTGGATTCTAAATGTTAATGTTACCCACTATGAGTACTCTTTATATGAGATAGCAAGGAGAGTGAGGGGAAAGAAATATTCAGTTAACATAAACATGTAAATTAGCTACTGCTGTTTTCACTTTTGGTCATGAGGCTAAATTTTATCATCATAATTTCCTTTTTATATCATCCATTCCATTTTCAAGCAACACTTTACTACTTCCGTACTACAGGAATTATTGTCTCATGGGATGACCCAAATCCTCATTTCATAGGATCAAAGTCCCCAGTGATCCTGTCTTTATTTGGTAGCTCTTTATGGGACATAGAAGTGCTAAAAGGCTCCACCGCAGATCTCCTGGATTCCAACCAGGCCTGCTTGCCTAATTTTCCTCTGTCAATCAGAATTAATCAATCCATTCAGTATTGTTAAACTCTTTATTGCCAGTTAGGTCAATGGCATTAGGAGTTAAAAATAGCAAGGGTGCAATTTCAGGTCCAAATTTAATGGAAACAACTATATTTCTTGAAAGAAATGTTCCTTCCTTGGAAAAGAGAACCTCCAAAACTACCAAATACAAGTTTCCAGGAAGGCAAACAAAATTCTGTAAATAGAATTTAGGTAAAATAATTCTACTTCTTAGTTCCTGATCCTACATATTCTGGCTTTTGGAAATACGGCTTATGTATTGGCTAACAGTTTAATCTGTTAGGCCAGCACCACAATTTCAAACAATATTGTGTCACAGCTGGCATTGAAACTAAGCCTGTAGGAAGCCATTCCATCATTCTACCAAGCCAGCTGCTTACTGGTGATGGGACATGTGGGGAAACATGAATTTCATGGGCATGGATCTTTTGTGACAATTGTTTTGCTATAAAATGAGTTTCCTTGTCAAAGGCAACATAGTATGGGATGTTATGGCAATGAATAAAGGCATTCTATAAGGTGACATATGGTGACACTGGTAGAAGCATTGAGGGCAGAGAAGAGAAACCCATTTCTAGAATGTGTATTTGGTTTTATGTGGACAAATGATTGCTTATTCCACAATGTAAAGGATTCAATGTAATCACCCTGGCACCAGGTGACTGGTTGGTGTCCCTATGAAATGGTGCCATATCAGGAACACATTGGCCCTTGGTTTTGACAAGTTGGACACTCAGTGATAGCAGACAGATCAGGGTTGCTGAAGGGTAGTTCACTGTATTGAGTTCATGCATATTTACCATCCATGCAACTACGATTACTTTTTGCATGGTTCCACTAAGTAAGCACCGGTATCACTGGGAGAAAGCTTGATAGACATCCACAGGAAAGATCAGACACCAAATCTACCTGATTGTTGATCACCTTCTCTTTAGGGGATTCCCCTGTTGAATATGAACGAGAATTGAGGAGAATTTGATAACTAGGCAGGAATAGCTAATAAAGGTCTGAACCACCTGCTCATTCAATATACTTGTGACTCCCCTTCCCGTTCAGCCTCAATGTCACCCATATCGATTTCATTTTATAATAACTTGCTAATTTTCAAGGACAATTTTAAGATTTGATAACTTGGATAGCACCCAGTTGGTGGTGAACACTTCAAATCACATAGTTACATGGTGACAAGTCAGACTTCTTAAATAGATAAAAATATTTGGCAGAAGGGGACATAGTTTTGTTCCAAAATCATTAGTTAGGTGAACTGTGATTGTCTTCTAGGGGTTAGTTAGAAGCTTCAAACAGCATTACTTTAAGCCTGATACTTAGATCTACTGAGTCAAATACCCACACAGCAGAGGAGCCTACAGCACAGACTGGACCTGCTGCAAAGAGCTCTTTGTTCTAAATGAGCAGACTTGTGAGTTAGTGTGTAAATAGGTTTGAATACACACAAATGTAGTAATGTTACTTCCAAAATCCAGAGAAGCCTCTCAGTCTCTCTGCTCTTTCTGCGTGGTAGGCAGTACAAGGTATAGCTACCTGTTATTCCCTAAGAAAGAGATATTCTTACATAACCCACTTTGTAATAGCTTCTACATTAATTGGGACCCTTGTATAAAACAGAAATCTGCTTCAGGCTGGGTATGGAGGCTCACAACTCTAATCCCAGCATCTTGGGAGGCCAAGGCAGGAGATCGCTTGAGCCTAGGAGTTCGAGACCATCCTGAGCAACATAGGGAGACCCCATCACTACTATTAAAAAAGAAAGAAAGAAAAGAAAAAGAAATCTGCTTCAATGGTCCACAATAGAGACTTCAGTAAATGCACTACTTACCTCAGTTAGAGCAGGATTTAAAAACCCATCAAAGGATGTGTAATACTCAGACACCAGAAACAATGAAATGCTGTTACTATCCCTAGACCTGAAGGGACAAGGTATATAATTTGCATTACTGAAGCCCAGGAAGACCTGGTGCTGTGGAGAAGAGTTATCTGGTAGAAACTATATTCATGCAGAATTAGGAAGAAAGTAGGGAATAGATATCAGGATTTCTCTCTCTCTCCTTCTGCCATCTGACCCACTGCTAGTGTCTTACATTAATCCAGTTCAACTAGGAGCTAGCTGGCAGAGGAACCTGAATGATAAAGTCTTAGGTGTTCACCTCCTAGAGCACAGAACAGAGTACTGAAAGTTGGAGAAAGGATTTGGGTGGAGCTAACAGAATTATCAACACATTTTTTCTTGTCCAATATAAGTCTTTTGCTTTAATTATTAATTTTATTTCATTACATATAACAGTGGAAACATGTTTAGTTTGAATTTTGTCATCTTATATAATGATTTCTGCTTTGAATGTTCTCTTTTTTCACATTTTCCTATAATATGTTGTTTGCGTATATGTTTGCATTTGCCTTCCATGAGATTTTGTGTGTATGTATGTGTATGTGTATCAGTTATGATGACACACAGCGGAAAAAAATATTTTTAAATCTGCAAATATATATAAAGTAGAGATGCACCAAATAAATATTTGGCTGAACACTGAAAGGCTGAGTATCAATGTTATTATTCACCTGAAGCTGAATATTACTATCATAGAACGAATCCAAAGTTTTATGAAATTCATTTTTGATTGCAATATTTGTTACTGAAATTTCAGTAATAAAAATTTTAAAGCTTGACGTTATTCAAGGACAGTAATTTCTTGGCATTGTCAGCTGCAAGATTGTTCCTGTGATCATCATAGCATGGGCAGATGCTAATTTGTCTACCTTCCTATATCGTTGGAAAGTTCCCATCAAATTACTACACTTTCTTCCTCTATAATGTTAAAAAATAAAGTGTATCTATGAAGATTGTGGATCCTGAAAATGTAGTTGATAGTGACGGTGAAGCTTCATTGAAGCAATCCCAGCAACCGCAGCTTTGCACACTGACTATTTTTAGAAGTGGAATTAGAATTGATGCCTTGAAATACATATTTTTATTCTTCTATTTTCCTGCACTTGTTCCATAATCACTTGAGAATATTTCTCTATAAACCTTAACTTTTAAATGTGGCAATGGAAAGTGAAAACAGCTCTCAAGATAAAACAATTTTCTCTGAATTTTCAGCTGCATCTGAACTTTCATGATGCGTGCTAATTTCAGTACGTTCTCCAGTTGAGGATGACAGGAAAAGCTTTACCACAGGTATCTTCTAAGAAATATGTGCATTCTAATGGCATATTGTATTGGTGATTTCCTTAACAAATTATAGCAAACAAGCTATTTTTCTTTAAGCAACCACTGGATCTTAATAAGTCCTGAGATGGCAGCTTTGCCATTAAGGTTCGCCCAAGCAGCCACTTTAATATGTGACCACTGCCAATTTACCTTGTATAGGTTCATAACAAAGAAGTTCCCAAATTGTATGCCTGTCATGTAGTATATCTTCAGCTGAAGATTTTAAGATTTCACCTAGGTTAATTAACCCTTGAAGGTAAGTACTCAGATATTAATAATAAATCTAAAGGATCATGGGGTCATTGATCCCATATAAGCTTAGGGATGCCAGAAATGAGGATGAATTAGATCAGTTTTCTAATTTGAACCCCCAAAATACAAGGCAAAACTCAAGGCGAATGGAGAATTGGGCTAATCCAGAGGGTAAACACGCACACATGTGAGTGCAAGCGTGTGCCTGCATGAGATAGGTACCCCCCAGGGCCCTGAGAAAGTAGTGGCAGAGATAGACTTCTTAGGGAGAACTGGGCACTGCCCCTGCCTTTGCACATTTGTCAGGGATATTGGCTCATGGGCTCATTCTCTTTATCAGAGAAAGATTACAGTTTTCGAATATAAACACCAAAAGATCAGGTGACATATTATTGAAAGTTAACTGCCTATTATGGCCTGAGTAATAAAACAAAATAATGGCATATGGATGGTCTGATGGCAATATTAGTTTCTTCTACTAAGTAGGGAAGGGGGTGCCTTTCTCTTTTTGTGAATTTGCGCCTTTGTTGTAAATCGGGAGTTGACATATTTCTGGAACTTAAGGGAAAACCACATCCAACCAGAGCCTAACCTTTTAATCCATCCAAGAGTTTACTTAATTCACCCAATTAAAATATGGATTCTCTACAATGCCTATTCATAATCTCTTTAGTCCATATTTTCTCCATTACGTCCAACTCCCACCATTCAGCTGTTGATTTACGGTGAGAGCTATTTTTAAGATTGTAGAATTGATTACTGAAACTATGTACTCCCTAACTCTACAGAATCATAAAATCCATATTCACTTCTGTATTCCAGTGATCAGAAAAAATATAGGGCATATTTCTAAAGATAACTCCTTCACTGTCTCTTTTCAAAGAGCGTAACAGTGACAGAATTGAAGGAAGAGGGCAGATAATTTAAAAATATTATATACGGGGCCACCTCTTGAAAAGGAAGTCTAATATCCTACAGGAAGGCTCTGGCCCTAGGTTTTCATCTGTAAATCGGTTACTCTAACTCTTCTAGTTACTAGAGGGAACATTTTCTTTATTCATGTTGTTATGTTGTTCATCTTGGAAAGGGAAAGTAAGAGCTTTGTAATAACACCTAAGATAATAATAACCCCCCAGATTACTGTGTTTGTACAGGACAGTATGTTTTATAGTTTTAGATTTCTTAAAATCTGGGCCACAAACAGAAAATATTTGATATAAAGAGTAGAAACCAGTCTAAGAAGCAGAGCAAAGAAAAGCAACTAAAGACGCTTAGCTTGAAAGAAAGAGGACTTAAGGCAACATTCGAGTTGTTTTCAAATATTTGAAGGCTTGCCAATGAACAACCAAGGAGACAAATTTTATACAGCCATTAAGGATGGAGAAAGAAATGGTGGATACAAGTTTTAGGATGGCATATGTAAACTACTATTTTCTTCTATAAGAAGAAACTACTATAAGGAATTAATATAAGAAACTATATTAATATAAGACACTACTATAAGGAATTAATAATTACTATCATACATGGATTGCCTCAAGGGATGGGGAACACAAACAGAAGGGTCAAAACAGAGTCTTATGGTTAGGAATACTGTACAGAAAATATGGCCATTGAATGGGGAGTTAGACTAAGCTGTATAGACCTTTTCAATTGTGATTAAAATTATATGAGTTATATGAAATTGTATGAGATCGTACTGATATTTAAGGATTACTGCATTATTTTCCTATTTCTCAGGCTAACAAAAGTAAAGGCAATGCATGACAAATGTGGTATAATGATGATTACTAGATTTGGAGTTGGAAATACGGAGCTTGACTTCAGAATTCAGTTCTATCACTGACACTAGTAAATTAGAATAAATAATTAACTTATCCGAGACCCAATTCATTTATTAAACATAATGATAATTATACTATATACCTCACAAGATTATTATGTGAGTTAGGTAGCATGTATTCAGTACAATGAACCCTTAGAAATGGCCTGATATGTGCACTTGTAACTGTGACAAGCTGAGTCACAAAGATGAGAAAGTGGCAGTTGCAGCCTAAAATTTTGCTAGGTTTTTATAATACGTACAGAGATAGCTACAATTCAACAGGGTAAATGCTGTAACAGAGGTGAATTTAAAAGTATCTTATGAACAAATGAAGTTGGAAAGGTTGATTTGGGAGACGAATTAGAAAAACATGCAAAAAAGAAGTGCCATAAATCTTGCAAGACAAACAGTATTTAGGAAGTATGTAAAAATACACCAGAAATAGTCAGCATAAGCAAATGCATAGATATTGAATAAAAATCTGCCTAAGCCCTCTCTCCGAAAAAAAGAAATATAAAATGTAAGCCCTTCATGGAGAACAACAAATAGTAAAAGCTGACTTGACTATGTATTTGAACACACCTGGTATGGTACACGGAAGATAGCAGATACGCAATATGTGCCTTTCTAAAAAACAGAGTGTTTGACTTCTGATTCTGGCCATAATAAAATAATGCATTTCAGACTGATTCTTCTGCTGTAAACAACCATAAAACTAGACAAAATGTACAATGTGCCAGTTTTAAAGCATTGTGCAACACACAGCACAGAGTCGTGATCCTTGAAGTGAACTCCACATTTAAAGCTGGCCTTTTATCTAGGGCTACTTCCAAAACTGCAGAAAAGGAAAGAGGAACCCAAATAGATAGCAGCAATTTTTCTGAATGGAGAAACAGATTGTAGGATGCAGCTGAGGTGGCTGGAATTTATGAAGAAGAATCCAGAGAAGAAACAGTCGAACTGAGAAAGAGATCTAAAAATCTACAAATCAGTCTTCTTGAATTTTTTTAGTGAACAACATACTATGCATGCACAGAGTAAGATTTCACAAGGCCACGCAGAGAACAGTTTCTGAGGGGCAGTGAGCGGAATGAGGATTTCACTGGTTCAACAATGTTGAGAGGCATTAGAGTTTCAACTAGCCAAAGTGAAAAGACTCACTGAGCATCTCCCAATGTTTAAGAACTCAAGAAAGTCGGCTTCCAAAGTAGGACTAATCTACTCCTATCAGAAGAAATACTCTAAAATCAGCCTCAAAAACTTAAAACTAAGCACCAACTGGATCAAACTAATGTGCCGGTAAATTAACTGTCTGCTCAAAATAAAATTCAGCACACTTTTAAGTCTAGAATCTAACTAATATAGTATGAAAAATGTCAAATATAAAATAAAAATAATTATTAAATATGCAAAAATAGCAGAAAACTACAAGAAAATTAGGAGAAAAACAAGCAATAGAAACAGACCTAAGATAGCCAGGATGTTGTTAAGAATAAAAACAAGCATTATTAAACTGGTATTAAAACATGTCCAAGGATTTAGAGGAAAAGATGGAAGACAGTGGAGAGATGTGGAATATCTACAAGGTAATACAATTTAAAATTCTTAATTGTAGGGAGGAGAAAAGGCACGTAACAGAAAAGGGAATAATGATTAAAATAAAACACTTCTGACTTCTCATCAGAACAAATGTAAGCTAAATGAAAATCTAAAAATTATTTAATGTATACAGAAGAAATAATAAGTCATTTCAGAATTACATATCCAGTGAAAATAATCTTCAAAAGGCAAAATTAACACTTTAATAAGGTTAAAATAATATGTGAAAGAATTTGTTACCACCAGAAAAGCACTACAAGCAGCACTACAAGCAGAAGAGTAATGATAAAAAATTTAAACTCACATCTACCAAAGATGTGGAGTGCTACTGGGGCACAAGGACAGATAGGTTTTCCTTAAGGAACAATGACAACGACAAAGAATCTAAAGTTTCAACAGGAAAATAAATAATTGTTATTATCCTGAGATGATAGTTTTAGGTTAATATCCTGATTTAGTAATTGTGGTATCTGATTGTCTTTGTCATAAAAACTAACATATTCAAGGTTTTTTTTAACCCACAAATATGAAGTCTTTATATCATTTTATTGAGTCATGAGCTGATATGGTTACCAAGAGAAAAGATTTTTGGAGCCCAAAGACTTCTCAGGCTTATTTTTCTCTCCAGTTCTTACTTCTGTGCCTTTAAAGGTATTACAAAGGAATTTAAGAGCACCCATTGTAGGGCAAAAGTGAAGAAAAAAAAATTAACTGTGGGTATGTTATGATAAATTGCTTGTTTTAGTTACGAAGCCAGGTATCTACAAGAATGTCCTTATCCAAACAACTGTATTTAGCATAAAAAATCCTGGAAAAGTGGCTTATCAATTTCAAAAACTTATCTCTGTAAATATTATATAATGGAATTTGTTTTCCAGTATCTTACATAGCAATGTCATCAAGTTTATAAACTGGATAATCTGCTGATTATTTTATGAGAATGGCAGAAGTCATTTAAAGTAGCCACATTCAACTCTGAGTGTATATGTGCATACACCTATCAAAATGCAAGCAGGGCTCAATAGATAAGTTTATGTTTGTGGGCAGGTAATCTTAAAAAATAGTTACCTAAAAATCAATATGACTGCTTAAATAAATTGTACATTATTCTAAGAATATATGATTATGAAATATTGTCAAGCCTAGCAGTAATAAAGATAACAATATAATTATTCTTGATAACCCCAAACTGAAGAGAACTCAAAGGCCCCTAAAATTGGAGAATGGATTGTAAAAGCTATGATATAGTCAAATAATTGAAAACTACTCAAAACTACTACAAAAAAAGACACCAAAATTTTTTATTGTATGATCACATCCATATAAAGTTTCAGAATGGGCAAGATCAATCTGTAGTGATAGAAACTAGAATAATGGCTGGAGGGTAACAGGAATTGATTGGTATGTGGCATAAGAAATTTCTGGGGTAATGTCAATGTTCTATGGGCTGTGGGTTGCTCAGTCATATATTTTTATCAAAAGTCACTGAATAATGACTTAAAAACTGTGCATTTCACCTAAAGTATTAAAAACAAGGAAAAAATACTATCAAAAAATATGGAAAAGTAAACTTTTGCACATTAGTCTCAAAAACCAATGATTTCTGATATTCTTTTTACTCTATCAATATGTTTTTCATTTTGAATCATCTAAGTTTTTTTGTATTATTGTGCTTCAGCTCAGAGTGAATATTTAACAAAATGCAGAGTATGAATTTCAGTGAAGTAATGGCCAAAAATAGGCCATAAACAGATTATTGCGAGATTAGTATTTGTGGCATGCACAGTAGCCTCCCAAAGATGTCCACATCCTCATTCCTGGAATCTGTGAATGTGTCAAAATGGACTTTGCAGCTGTAACTAAGGTTGCAAACCTTACGATAGGGCAAGCAGCTTTGAGCATCCAGGTGAACCCAATCTAATTATATGAAACTTTAAAAGCAGAGAACATTCTTCAGCTGGCGAAACAGAGACTTGGCAGAGGGAGAAATTAGAAAGATTCCACCTGAGAAGGTTTGGAGGCATCATTGCTGGTTTTGAGATGTAGAGGCTCACATAGGAAGTCTGGAGACAGGTTACTGGGAGCTGACACCAGCAACCACCAGTTGAGGCAGGCAAGAAAACAATGACCTACAACTGTACAAGATATTGGGAATGGTGATACAACTTCAAACATCTAACTTCTGCCAACAACCTTAAAAAATCTGGAAATGTACTCTTACCAGGGCTTCCCAATAAGATCCCTGTTGATTGTCACTTTTGTTTGGACCTTGCGGGACGTTGAACAGGGGAGCTGGTTGAGCTCACTCAGATTTCGGACCTACAGAAGTGTGAGGTAATAATTTATGTTGTTGAAACCATTAATTTTGTTGAAATTGTCATGGAGTCAATATAAAACAAATACGTTATTTTAGAATGAGACTGGGTAATGAAGGGCTTGTGTTGATTTCCAAGGAGATTGAAAAATATATCTCATAAATCTAGTGAAAACATGAAAGTTCTGGGGAGGATAAAATTGATAATATCTTTTCCATTTGTATTAGTCCGTTTTTGCACTGGTATCAAGAACTGCCTGAGACTGGGTAGTTTATAACGGAAAGAGGTTTAATTGACTCACTGTTCCGCATGGCTGGGGAGGCCTCAGGAAGCTGACAATCATGGTGGAAGGTGAAGGGGAAGCAGGCACCTTCTTCACAGGGTGGCAGGAGAGAGAGGAGCAGGAGTACAGGAAAAAAAAAAAAACTGCCTCTTTTAAAACCAAAAGATTTCGTGAGACTCACTATCACGAGAACAGCATGGGAGAAACCACCCCTCCCCCGCCATAATCCTATCACTTCCCTCCCTCAACACGTGGGAATGGGTGGGGACACAGAACCAAACATGTCAGCATTTACGTTGATTCTGCTACATCACTCCTGTTAGACCATCTCTCTCTCCCTTGTTTTCCTAGAATATCCCATTGTGTGTATTAAAATCATTTCTAGGTATAAACTTTATTCTCGGTAAAACCTTGAGAATGTGAATATACTCGGCATTTTTACTTCATCAACACATAGGAAAATTCTGTACAAAGCCAAAATTATTCTTTTGATTGCCCTAGTAATATAGGGGGAAAAATGATGGAAATATAAATATTTTATATGAATATTAAAATCTTCTGATATGGCCTCAAGGCATGTTGGTCAACCTCATCCCTTTCACAAACTGGCATCAGTGACTGTTACTCTCAGTTTCCTTGTTTCCTCACATATACTCTCCCTATTCCTCCCCCAAAATCATTACTTCTAGTTAAAATAGATCTTTCTTTTCATTTTTCATTCTTGTCAGCATTTTCAGGAAAGAACTATTGCCCCTTTCTTTGATCCAAAGCAACTCCCCAAGTACAATGCTTTTTTTTTGTTTGTTTTCTTGCCTAGGAAGGTTACTTTTTTCATGTTGGAAAGAAATGAAAGATTAGAAACCAAACCACAGACAATCGTGCATAGTGCAGTCACCAAGGAGGTAACTTTCCACCATTACTTGAGACAAATGCGTGTGTGTGTGTGTGTTTTTAATCTAGTTTGATCTCAGAGCCTCTAAATAGGTGAAGAAATACGTGTGTAATTGAAAAAAAAAACTGTTCTCTCGGCCATTATTCAAAGGACACTGGCTCAAAGAACATATCTTAAAGCTCTTTAAAATGGAAAAACATTTTCTTGGTGGAACATCAAATGATAGCTTAGTCACATTAAAATCCATAATTACAACAAGCCCCAGTGAACAGGTCTGGCTATTTTTCATTGAAAACAAAAAAGTATAACAATCGTAGAACACCTGAATTTATTGGCTTTAATTAAATGTGTTTGTTCTAAACTGATGTAATTTAAGCACAATCCATAGAAAAGAAAATCTATTGTATATTCAGTACCGATTTGCCTGTCCACATAAGAATATTTATAGTCTAGTGAAAATTAGCCTGATATTGTATACAGAAAAGTATAAAAACCTCTAATAACATTATTTTTTTCATTTAAAAGCAAAGGTTTAAAATAAACTTTATATATTATAAAGTCAGCTGAAGTTATTTTTATTTCTCTTAACTAAATACACTGAGATTTTGGAAGCAAAAATATAAATTTCTGAAATTGTATACATTATCAAAACAATTTCACTGAAGATTGAGGTTTAGATCAGGAATCAGAGTGTTTCTAAGAAGGCTATTGATTAATTTCCTCTACCTATTATAAGTAACTAATAAACATTTTTTGCTATGTTTAAAATATTAAACTAATATTAAACATAACTGAACCAACTTAGTGGATTAACTGTATCATTGAGGTAGGTCTATGTAACATATTTGTGATTATAGCAATAAAAGAAATGCATTTCAATTTTTTTTCAGTTTCTACTATATACTAGCTAATGGATTAGTTTTGTAGTATTAAGTTGAAGAACAGGAAGCAGAAATAGAGTAGAAAAGATAAATGACATTTATTAAGTCCATGCTGTGGATTAGGTGTATGATGGACTTTCTGTACATATTATATAAGAATCTTATAAATTAAAAATTATCCTCACTTAATATATAAGAAAATTGAGACTCAGACAAGTAAAATAACTCATTCAAGGTTACATAAGTGGGTTTTCAATCCTTATTCATCTAGTTCTAATGCCCATGACCTGGCTGTTTGGAAGGGAAACAAACTGAGGAAGAGAAAAAGTAAAATAAGCAGTGAAGGCAGAAATTGCTAAACTCTGTAGTGCTATTGGGGCACATAGGCAGCTTCCTGGAACTAGCACTATGAGAATGTAGCCCTCTCCCTACATCCACAGCATTTATTTGTAGTGAGCTATAGAGAAACATAGAAGGCAAGACCTCAACTGCCTAAGTGGACATAAATGTAAAATTTTTAGGTGTTGTACAGGTCCTGACTCAGAGTGAAAAATGTGAAGCCCTTGCTGCCTCAGGTGAGAAACTTAAGTGGATGTCAAATAAACTCAGTAATCAAGGTAAATGATAATGTAATATTTTATTAAATCAAAATTAATGCAGGAAATCCACGATGAATAACATATTAACATTTTAAATAAAAAGAAAATCAATATTACTGAGGTTTTCTTTTGCTTCATGCTTCCATGTGGCTTGGCAATGGTGCTGTGCTGTTACTGATCCTGTTAGACAGCTGAGCATCTGCTAGAGATGATAACAAAAAGAGTCAAAGGGTGAGTCAAAGAGTGCATGCATTTAAAATTCAGATAATAATCATATTTAATGACTACAGCTTAAGGTTTTAAAATTTCTTCATATCTGTAAGTGTACTATCTTTTTCTATTTTAAAATTTTTCTTCCTTTTTTCTACTTTTTTTGGAAATTGTCAAAAGTGTATTGGCCTTTTCAGATATCATACTTTGAAAATATTTATCATGTACTCATACTTTTTGTTTTTTAATAATTTTATGCTCATCAATTCCACCTGTATCTTTCCTGCCACTTAGTCTACACATTAGTTTTCAACTAAAAGTCCTTTTTTAAATGTCCAAGTCCTCTCACATTTTGTATGCATATTATAGTTTTTTATATTCTATTTGTGTTGAAAATTCTTATTCCAAGAGCCTTTACTCAGTAATTCTGGATGATGAATAAATTGTGTTGTGGGTGTTCCTATGGATTTTCTTTTGCATATGTGAGTTTCCTATTCCTCTGGGGGGGTGTGTAGCTGTGTATGTTAATAAACAAAAAGATTCAAGTGATTATAAACAAGATAATATGTGAAGAGTGCAGACAATGATACCTTGAGTAAGAATAATTGGCCCTGACATTGATAACTCAAATTGGAATAAAAGAGAATTAAAAGTTCACTATCATGTAGTGATTCCTTAAAATAAGGAAGGATTTGGATATAGATTTATAGGGGAAACATGTTACCAGGACGTTCTTAAGAAAATAAAAGGATGACTGAAAAAAATTATGTAAAACCCAAATTGTCATTCAAGCAACAAATAGACATAAAAGATCTCAGAGAACATCACCCCAAAAATCGAGTCAAAGAATGGGCCAAAATAAGGATAAAGCAAATAGAGACATTTTATGAAATGACAGATGAACAATAAGTCCTATAAATACAGCACATAGATTAAGCAACTAAAGAAAATTTCTTACAGGCTATAGAATAAAAGGCATAAATTTTGGTAAAATAAGAATAATGCAAGTTACAAAACTCCAGAGGTTACAGAAGAGAATTTAAAAAACAACTGTTCTGACAACATGATCTCTTATAAAAAGATGTAGACTGGTACAGTCTAAAATTAAAATCTGAAGGTAAAATACAAACCACAGGAACTTCTACTAGTAACTGCAGATTTGTAGTTGATATCAACTCTACCATGGAACACAACAACAAAATTTTCTTCAAGACACTAAGTGTTAACAAAGCAATGGAAAATTGCAAAGCCAAGATCCAAGAGATGAGCTTGGCATTGAGCATCGCTTTTCAACTCAAGATTTTTACTGATTCTAGGAAGTTAAAAAATAGATTGCAAAACTAAGGAATACTTTTGGCAGCCAAATGCATGTAACTGTGTGAGTGTGCAAGGGAATGTGGTGGGGAGAATTGGAGTATAGTACCCTCCAGGCTTTGAGTTGGGGGCAAGGACTACACTCGATAAAGACCAGCCCACTCAGGGATATAAAACTAGTGTCTAATTATCTGTACACTTATGGGTGCATTAAAGTAACCTGCTAGTGCCCTTAGCTTACTGCAAAGAGCAAATGTAATTCCTCTCTAGAGAATGTTAACATTTCCAGGGCCTCAAATCACGTTCAGTTTTTCATATATAATGTCTAGTACTCAATTTAAAAATACATGTAAATAAATACATGATGAGATATGATGATGAAATTATTGAAAAAAGAAATGAGGATGACATGGTTTGGCACTGTGTCCCTGCCCAAATCTCATCTCTAATTGTAATCTCCACGTGTTGAAGGAGGAATTTGGTGGGAGGTAATTGGATCATGGGGCTGGATTCCTCCATGCTATTCCCGTGATAGTGAGGGAGTTGTCATGAGATCTGATGGTTTTAAAAGTGGCAGTTTTGTCCAGTGCAGTGGCTCACATCTGTAATTCCAGCACTTACGGAAGCTGAGGTGGGTGGATCACTTCAGATCACGAATTCAAAACCAGCTGGCCAACATGGCGAAACCCCATCTCCACTAAAAATACAAAAATTAGCTGGGTGTAGTGGCACACACCTGTAATCTCAGCTACTCAGGAGACTGAGACAGGAGAATCACTTGAACTTGGGAGGCGGGGGTTGCAGTGAGCCGAGATCACGCCACTGCACTCCAGCTTGGACTACACAGGAAGACTGTCTCAAAAAAAAAAAAAAAGAAGAAGAAAAAGAAAAGAAAGTGGCAGTGTTTCCTGCTCTCTCTCCTGCTGCCGTGTAAGATGTGCCTTGCTTCTCCTTTACCTTCTGTCATGATTGTATGTTTCCTAAGGCCTCTTCAGCCATTTAGAACTATGAACCAAATAAATCATTTTTATTTATAAATTACCCAGTCTCAGGTAGTATCTTAACAGTAATTTGAAAACTGACTAATACAGCAGACATATAATTGAAAAATAAATAGAAAAATAGTTTTTCCTGGAATAAAATAATGAATCTCTTTATAATTGCCTGATTATAGTACAGATGTTCCTCAGCTTATGATAGGATTACATCCTGATAAGCTCAATATACATTGGAAATATCATAAGTAGAAAATGCATTTAATACACCTAACCTGCCAAACATCATAGCTTAGCCTAGTCTACCTTAAACATGCTCAAAGCACTAACATTACCCTACATGTTGGGCAAAATTATCTAACGGAAAGCCTATTTTATAAGAAAGTGTTGAATCTGTCATGTAATGTATGGAATATGGTACATTATGTTGAAATCGTGATTGTTTTGCAGCATTGTAAAGTCAAAAAATTGTAAGTCAAACCATCATTAGGTCAAGAACTATCTATATATTTAAATTCTTTTATATAGACACATACACATATACATACACACGGAGAAAGAGGGGAAGAGAGAGTGACAGAAAGATAAACAGTGAGACAGAGAAACGAGAAATTACTAGTGTGAGAAATTAATAAAAGAGAGGACATCACTACAGTTTCTATAGACATCAAAAGAAGTATAAAAGATTTCCTAGTGGCCCCAGCTGTTGGGGTCCGCGTGTTTCCTAAACAAAGGAATGAACACAAAGACAACACAAGACAAGACAAACATGGCGGCCGCCTCGAATGGCGTGCTCTGCTTTATTTTATACAGTCGTTTGTATGTTGCCAAGTCACAAGACACATTGTTGTTTTTCTGACCTTTCCCTGACTTTCTGGATTTTCAAGATGTTTACACATAAACAAGCCCCCAATGCCCTGCTTCGTTTGCAAGAGCAGGACTTAATCGGGAACGCCTCGTTTGCGAGCACGTAGTCCTCTACACCCAGCTAGTGTGATAAGGCAATTAAAAGAAATTAAATTTATAAATATTGCAAAGGAAAGGTAAATGTTATTTTGCAGATGGCATGGCTATGTACAAATGTCAAAAATTATTTGCAAACAGAAATAAAAGCCAGTTTAGTAAAGTAACTGGATTGATAACAAATGCACAAAAAGCAAAAATCAATTGTATACCTATTACACTTTTTGTTTGATAAAGTAGAAATAATTCATCACAAACAAGGACAGAAAGGAAAGGGAATAAACACATCCTTAAATTGTGTACCCTAGATGCCTCTCTTGCTTCACACTGGTCTCAGTCCTGATGAAAACGGCTCGTTATTTGTTAGAGAAATTTAAATTAAAACTGTAATGACATACCATTCTACACATACTAGTTTGTCTAACATTAAAAGACTAACAATAACAATTACAAATGAAGATACAGAACAAGGGAAATTCTCATAGACTGCTTGAGAAAAAGTAAATGGGTGCAGGTACCCACTTACATATTTATACCACAAGATAGAAGCAAGGATGTTCATAGCATTATTTGTTTTAAAAAAAAAAAAGGATGAATTTTAAAAATTGCATATTGAATACTATTCAGCAATGAAAATGAACAAATTAGAACTACATGTAGCAACATCCATCAATTTCACATGCATAATGTTAAGCAATAAAAGAAAATAAAAGAGTGTGTATTTGTTTCCTGGGGCTGTTGTAACAGCTTCTCACAAACTTAGTGATTTAAAACAAGAGAAATTTATTCTCTCTCAGTTAAAGAAACCAGAAGTACAACATTTGTTTCACTGACCTAAAGTCAAGGTGGCAGAAGGACTATATTCTCACTGGAGACTCCAAAAGATAATCCGTTCATGGCCTCTTCGATCCTGTGGGCCTTCCTCCATTTTCAAAGCCTGCATCACAGCATCTTCAAACTTCTCCATTTCCATCGTCCCATTGCTTTCTGCTTCCTCTGTCTGCTTTATACAAGGACACTTGTGATGGCATTTAGGGCTCACTCAGATAATCCAGGATGCTCTCCTCTCAAATTTCTTTCTTTCTTCTTCTTCTTCTTCTTTTTTTAATTAATTAATTTATTATTATTATTATACTTTAAGTTCTAGGGTACATGTGCATAACATGCAGGTTTGTTACATATGTATACTTGTGCCATGTTGCTGTGCTGCACCCATCAACTCGTCATTTACATCAGGTATAACTCCCAATGCAATCCCTCCCCCCTCCCTGCTCCCCATGATAGGCCCCAGTATGTGATGTCCCCCTTCCCGAGTCCAAGTGATCTCATTGTTCAGTTCCCACCTGTGAGTGAGAACATGCGGTGTTTGGTTTTCTGTTCTTGTGATAGTTTGCTAAGAGTGATGGTTTCCAGCTGCATCCATGTCCCTACAAAGGACACAAACTCATCCTTTTTTATGGCTGCATAGTATTCCATGGTGTAGATGTGCCACATTTTCTTAAGCCAGTCTGTCACTGATGGGCATTTGGGTTGATTCCAAGTCTTTGCTATTGTGAATAGTGCCGCAATAAACATACGTGTGCATGTGCCTTTATAGCAGCATGATTTATACTCCTTTGGGTATATACCCAGTAATGGGATGGCTGGGTCATATGGTACATCAAGTTCTAGATCCTTGAGGAATCGCCATACTGTTTTCCATAATGGTTGAACTAGTTTACAATCCCACCAACACTGTAAAAGTGTTCCTGTTTCTCCACATCCTCTCCAGCACCTGTTGTTTCCTGACTTTTTAATGATCGCCATTCTAACTGGTGTGAGATGGTATCTCATTGTGGTTTTGATTTGCATTTCTCTGATGGCCAGTGATGATGAGCATTTTTTCATGTGTCTGTTGGCTGTATGAATGTCTTCTTTTGAGAAATGTCTGTTCATATCCTTTGCCCACTTTTTGATGGGGTTGTTTGTTTTTTTCTTGTAAATTTGTTTGAGTTCTTTGTAGGTTCTGGATATTAGCCCTTTGTCAGAAGAGTAGATTGCAAAAATTTTCTCCCACTCTGTAGGTTGCCTGTTCACTCTGATGGTAGTTTCTTTTGCTGTGCAGAAGCTCTTTAGTTTAATGAGATCCCATTTGTCGATTTTGGCTTTTGCTGCCATTGCTTTTGGTGTTATAGACATGAAGTCTTTGCCCATGCCTATGTCCTGAATGGTACTACCTAAGTTTTCCTCTAGGGCTTTTATGGTATTAGGTCTAACATTTAAGTCTCTAATCCATCTTGAATTAATTTTCATATAAGGAGTAAGGAAAGGATCCAGTTTCAGCTTTCTACTTATGGCTAGCCAATTTTCCCAGCACCATTTATTAAATAGGGAATCCTTTCCCCATTTCTTGTTTCTCTCAGGTTTGTCAAAGATCAGCTGGCTGTAGATGTGTGGTATTATTTCTGAGGACTCGGTTCTGTTCCATTGGTCTATATCTCTGTTTTGGTACCAGTACCATGCTGTTTTGGTGACTGTAGCCTTGTAGTATAGTTTGAAGTCAGGTAGTGTGATGCCTCCAGCTTTGTTCTTTTGACTTAGGATTGTCTTGGAGATGCGGGCTCTTTTTTGGTTCCATATGAACTTTAAAGCAGTTTTTTCCAATTCTGTGAAGAAACTCATTGGTAGCTTGATGGGGATGGCATTGAATCTATAAATAACCTTGGGCAATATGGCCATTTTCACGATATTGATTCTTCCTATCCATGAGCATGGTATGTTCTTCCATTTGTTTGTGTCCTCTTTTATTTCACTGAGCAGTGGTTGTAGTTCTCCTTGAAGAGGTCCTTTACATCCCTTGTAAGTTGGATTCCTAGATATTTGATTCTCTTTGAAGCAATTGTGAATGGAAGTTCATTCATGATTTGGCTCTCTGTTTGTCTGTTACTGGTGTATAAGAATGCTTGTGATTTTTGCACATTAATTTTGTATCCTGAGACTTTGCTGAAGTTGCTTATCAGCTTAAGGAGATTTTGGGCTGAGACAATGGGGTTTTCTAAATATACAATCATTTCATCTGCAAACCGGGACAATTTGACTTCTTCTTTTCCTAACTGAATACCCTTGATTTCTTTCTCTTGCCTGATTGCCCTAGCCAGAACTTCCAACACTATGTTGAATAGGAGTGGTGAGAGAGGGCATCCCTGTCTTGTGCCAGTTTTCAAAGGGAATTTTTCCAGTTTTTGCCCATTCAGTATGATATTGGCTGTGGGTTTGTCATAAATAGCTCTTATTATTTTGAGGTACATTCCATCAATACCGAATGTATTGAGCATTTTTAGCATGAAGGGCTGTTGAATTTTGTCAAAAGCCTTTTCTGCATCTATTGAGATAATCATGTGGTTCTTGGCTTTGGTTCTGTTTGTATGCTGGATTATGTTGATTGATTTGTGAATGTTGAACCAGCCTTGCATCCCAGGGATGAAGCCCACTTCCTCATGATAAGCTTTTGATGGATAAGCTTTTTGATGTGCTGCTGAGTCCGGTTTGCCAGTATTTTATTGAGGATTTTTGCATCGATGTTCATCAGGGATATTGGTCTAAAATTCTCTTTTTTTGTTGTGTCTCTGCCAGGCTTTGGTATCAGGATGATGTTGGCCTCATCAAATGAGTTAGGGAGGATTCCCTCTTTTTCTGTTGATTGGAATAGTTTCAGAAGGAATGGTACCAGCTCCTCCTTGTACCTCTGGTAGAATTCAGCTGTGAATCCATCTGGTCCTGGACTTTTTTTGGTTGGTAGGCTATTAATTATTGCCTCAATTTCAGAGCCTACTATTGGTCTATTCAGGGATTCAACTTCTTCCTGGTTTAGTCTTGGAAGAGTGTAAGTGTCCAGGAAATTATCCATTTCTTCTAGATTTTCTAGTTTATTTGCGTAGAGGTGTTTATAGTATTCTCTGATGGTAGTTTGTATTTCTGTGGGGTCGGTGGTGATATCCCCTTTATCATTTTTTATGGTGTCTATTTGATTCTTCTCTTTTCTTCTTTATTAGTCTTGCTAGCGGTCTGTCAATTTTGTTGATCTTTTCAAAAAACCAACTCCTGGATTCATTGATTTTTTGGAGGGTTTTTTGTGTCTCTATCTCCTTCAGTTCTGCTCTGATCTTAGTTATTTCTTGCCTTCTGCTAGCTTTTGAATGTGTTTGCTCTTGCTTCTCTAGTTCTTTTAATTGTGATGTTAGAGTGTCAATTTTAGATCTTTCCAGCCTTCTCTTGTGGGCATTTAGTGCTATAAATTTCCCACTACACACTGCTTTAAATGTGTCCCAGAGATTCTGGTATGTTGTATCTTTGTTCTCATTGGTTTCAAAGAACATCTTTATTTCTGCCTTCATTTCGTTATGTACCCAGTAGTCATTCAGGAGCAGCTTGTTCAGTTTCCATGTAGTTGAGCGGTTTTGATTGAGTTTCTTAGTCCTGAGTTGTAGTTTGATTGCACTGTGGTCTGAGAGACAGTTTGTTATAATTTCTGTTCTTGTACATTTGCTGAGGAGTGCTTTACTTCTAATTATGTGGTCAATTTTGGAATAGTGTGATGTGGTGCTGAGAAGAATGTATATTCTGTTGATTTAGGGTGGAGAGTTCTGTAGATGTCTATTAGGTCTGCTTGCTGCAGAGATGAGTTCAATTCCTGGATATCCTTGTTAACTTTCTGTCTCGTTGATCTGTCTAATGTTGACAGTGGAGTGTTGAAGTCTCCCATTATTATTGTATGGGAGTCTAAGTCTCTTTGTTAGTCTCTAAGGACTTGCTTTATGAATCTGGGTGCTCCTGTATTGGGTGCATATATATTTAGGATAGTTATCTCTTCCTGTTGAATTGATCCCTTTACCATTATGTAATAGCCTTCTCTGTCTCTTTTGATCTTTGATGGTTTAAAGTCTGTTTTATCAGAGACTAGTATTGCAACCCCTTTTTTTTTTTTGTTCTCCATTTGCTTGGTAGATCTTCCTCCATCCCTTTATTTTGAGCCTATGTATGTCTCTGCATGTGAGATGGGTCTCCTGAATACAGCAGACTGATGGGTCTTGACTCTTTATCCAGTTTGCCAGTCTGTGTCTTTTAGTTGGAGCATTTAGTCCATTTACATTTAAGGTTAATATTGTTATGTGTGAACTTGATCCTGCCATTATGATATTAACTGGTTATTTTGCTCATTAGTTGATGCAGTTTCTTCCTAGCCTCGATGGTCTTTACATTTTGGCATGTTTTTGCAATGGCTGGTACCGGTTGTTCCTTTCCTTGTTTAGTGCTTCCTTCAGGGTCTCTTGTAAGGCAGGCCTAGTGGTGATAAAATCTCTAAGCATTTGCTTATCTGTAAAGGATTTTATTTCTCCTTCACTTATGAAACTTAGTTTGGCTGGATATGAAATTCTGGGTTGAAAATTCTTTTCTTTAAGAATGTTGAATATTGGCCCCCACTCTCTTCTGGCTTGTAGAGTTTCTGCCAAGAGATGTGCTGTTAGTCTGATGGGCTTCCCTTTGTGGGTAACCCGACCTTTCTGGCTGCCCTTAAGATTTTTTCCTTCGATTCAACTTTGGTGAATCTGGCGATTACGTGCCTTGGAGTTGCTCTTCTCGAGGAGTATCTTTGTGGTGTTCTCTGTATTTCCTGAATTTGAATGTTGGCCTGCCCTACTAGGTTGGGGAAGTTCTCCTGGATGATATCCTGAAGAGTGTTTTCCAACTTGGTTCCATTTTCCCCCTCACTTTCAGGCACCCCAATCAGACGTAGATTTGGTCTTTTTACATAATCCCATACTTCTTGCAGGCTTTGTTCATTTCTTTTTCTTCTTTTATCTTTTGGTTTGTCTTCTCGCTTCATTTCATTCATTTGATCCTCAATCGCTGATACTCTTTCTTCCAGTTGATCGAGTCGGTTACTGAAGCTTGTGCATTTGTCACGTATTTCTCGTGTCATGGTTTTCATCTCTTTCATTTCGTTTATGACCTTCTCTGCATTACTCTAGCTATCAATTCTTCCACTTTTTTTTCCAAGATTTTTAGTTTCTTTGTGCTGGGTACGTAATTCCTCCTTTAGCTCTGAGAAGTTTGATGGACTGAAGCCTTCTTCTCTCATCTCGTCAAAGTCATTCTCCGTCCAGCTTTGATCCGTTGCTGGCGATGAGCTGTGCTCCTTTGCCGGGGAAGATGCGCTCTTATTTTTTGAATTTCCAGGTTTTCTGCCCTGCTTTTCCCCCATCTTTGTGGTTTTATCTGCCTCTGGTCTTTGATGATGGTGACTTACTGATGGGGTTTTGGTGTAGATGTCCTTCCTGTTTGATAGTTTTCCTTCTAACAGTCAGGACCCTCAGCTGTAGGTCTGTTCGAGATTGCTTGAGGTCCACTCCAGACCCTGTTTGCCTGGGTATCAGCAGCAGAGGATGCAGAATATAGAATATTGCTGAACAGTGAGTGTACCTGTCTGATTCTTGCTTTGGAAGCTTCCTCTCAGGGGTGTACTCCACCCTGTGAGGTGTTGGGTGTCAGACTGCCCCTAGTGGGGGATGTCTCCCAGTTAGGCTACTCAGGGGTCAGGGATCCACTTGAGCAGGCAGTCTGTCCCTTCTCAGATCTCAACCTCCGTGTTGGGAGATCCACTGCTCTCTTCAAAGCTGTCAGACAGAGTCGTTTGCGTCTGCAGAGGTTTCTGCTGCTTTTGTTGTTGTTTAGCTGTGCCCTTTCCCCAGAGGTGGAGTCTACAGAGACAGGCAGGTTTCCTTGAGGTGCTGTGAGCTCCACCCAGTTCGAGCTTCCCAGCGGCTTTGTTTACCTACTTAAGCCTCAGCAATGGCGGGCGCCCCTCCCCCAGCCTTGCTGCTGCCTTGCAGTTAGATCGCAGACTGCTGTGCTAGCAATGAGGGAGGCTTCGTGGGTGTGGGACCCTCCCGGCCAGGTGTGGGATATAATCTCCTGGTCTGCCCGTTTTCTTTAAGCGCAGTATTGGGGTGGGAGTTACCCGATTTTCCAGGTGTCGTGTGTCTCAGTTCCCCTGGCTAGGAAAAGGGATTCCCTTCCCCCTAGTGCTTCCCAGGTGAGGCGTTGCCTCGCCCTGCTTCAGCTCTCGCTGGTGGGGCTGCAGCAGCTGACCAGCACCGATTGTCCGGCACTCCCCAGTGAGATGAACCCAGTACCTCAGTTGAAAATGCAGAAATCACCAGTCCTCTGTGTCGCTCCTGCTGGGAGTTGGAGACTGGAGCTGTTCCTATTCGGCCATCTTGCTCCACCCCCACAAACTTTTCTTTTCTTTTTTTTTTTTTTTTTTGAGACAGAGCCTTGCTCTGTTACCCAGGCTGGAGTGCAGTGGCATGATCTTGGCTCACTGCAGCCTCCACCTTCTGTGTCCAAGTGGTTCTCCCTGACTCAGCCTCTGAAGTAGCTGGGATTACTGGCGCCACCACCATGCCCATCTAACTTTTGTGTTTTTGGTAGAGATGACATTTTCACCACGTTGACCAGGCTGGTCTTGAACTCCTGACCTCAGGTGGATCCACCTGCCTCTGCCTCTCAAAGTGCTGGGGTTACAGACATGAGCCACTGTGCCCGGCCCCAAATTTCTTATATACATCTGCAAATGCCCTACTTCAAATAAGGTCAGGCTCCATGGATTAAGACATGGGCATGCCTGTAGAAGACATTATTGGCCTACCACAGAGTGGGTATATAAATATCAAAACATTAAGAAAAGTAAACTCCAAATAGTGGGTATCTTTGAAGACAAATGAAGGAGTAGTAATCTATTTTGCAAAAAAAAAAATATTATTCTGAGTGGTAGTTGTGGAGGTATTTGTTTTGTGATAATTCCTTAAGGTGTATAAATTTTCTTAGGATTTGACCTTACATATATGTGTTTATGCATACATTATTCATAGATATACATATAATTAAAATTTAAGAAAGAAATTAAAATGACTCAATCTTCTAATATTTTTTAATTTTTTAAAAAAATGTGACCTTTTAGGAAATAATGAAGTCACATAAATAAATCTAATACTTCCAGTTAAAAAAGCAAATATAGTATTCTTTTATTATAAAATTATTTTTTATCTATTCTGCTAGCTCGCTCTCTCAATATACATATAGTTATGTGTCTTCCATCTATATCCAAACTTATTGAAGTATGAAATTTGAAACACATATAACCATTTTACAGCTATTATAATAATTGTATGTGTTTATTCCTTTTAAACTTGAATAATACCAAAAGTGCAAAGAAGAAACAAAAAAAATCACCCAAATGAATTCCACCAACTGTTAACATTGTTTTTTCTGAAAATTTGGGGTGATTTATTTTGTTTTCTTTGTACTCTGTGGCATGAAGTATTTTTATAAAATAAGCAAAGTCTTTACTATAAATATCACTGAAATAAAACCTATGCAGAAATTATAATAATGAAGATAACAAAGAGAGGAATCACTGCTTACATAGCCATTTATTTAGTGCTTACCATCTACTATGCATTATTCAGTGTGTATTACATTTTGTTTTTCATCATCACAATAATTTTGCAAGATATATACATACATATAAAACAGAATATTGTAACTGTATTTATTATATATGATAAAACAGAGGTGCTTTGTGACTTTAAGTGACAGCCAGCAAGCAACATTGCTGGATTATGGTACCCAAGAGTTCTGGCTTCAGTGTGAAAAGAAATATTCCATATTTTCCACCACCACTCAGGGAGATTCTAATTCAATTATTATTGAATCAGATGAATGTATTTACATTTCAGAAGTGCAGATTATTCAGTGAAACTATGTTACGTGTACATGTTTGTTTTCTCCTCAAATCTTGCTCTCCTTCCTCATTCTTTCAACCAACACCTAACACCTCCCTCAAAACACCCAATACACACAAACACAACTAATGCCTTGAGAGCTGAGGCCATAGCTGATATATATTTCAACACCAGAGTGTAGCACATAATCTAGCACTAAAAGTCACCCCCAGAATGTTTATTGTAGTGATTAGACTGTAGCTTAAATCCATGACCATCAACTTAGCTGCCACACTTCCAAGTAAGAGTTAGATCCCTCATTGAAGCTATGTAGTTGTCATTTATGCAGAAGCTTTGTAAAGAAAACCAGACCTTGGGTAGTGGGTAGCAGTAATCTCTTCTCAATTTCCCCTATGAAGAGATAAACTCATTGCGGTCTATAGCTACCAAATGCAGAGGTAACAAGATTTCTGTCACAAGAACTCTCATTGCTATGGTCTTCCACAAATAATGCTAACGGAAACAGAGAGGAAAAACAATTATCAAACAGAATCAAATAAATGTCTGACTGCATGCTCTCTTTCAAGATTTTGTATCTGAGGATATCATAAAGGAAAGCAATTCAGAGGTAATCAAATGCCTAATGTGCAAATCAATAACATGCTGGTCTAATGCTTGATTTCATGAGATTGGTGTTATATAAATGTAGGGAAAAGCAAATAATCAGGAGCCAAAATGGTCTCTTATCAGGGAAAGTTTATAATTAGTTTGCATTTTCACAAAATTCCAAATAGTACTGATTAATTAAGCCAATATGTATTCCAAGCAGCAACAGCAACAATAGTCAGCCTGTGTGGGGAGAAGCATAAATCCAATGAATTCAACTTTAAAACCCCTAATTGTACCAATGTAAGTAACAGTCAATGACTGAACATGCAGCCCTTTCCCTAGACAATCTCTAAAATAGCTTTTAACTGAATTTTGTGAACAGTATGTAGAGAAAATCTAAGGAAAAAAACGCAGTGAAGGCAAGAATTCCCAAAATGCAAGTCAGAAAACATTAAAATAATATTATGAAAGTTTGGTTTTCATAATTAGGGTATTTTTCAAGTTCAATTCACATTGTCATTGTTGCATTTTTCTTTTAATTTTTCAATTTCTAGACATATTTATGCAATTATTTGTAAATCTGTCTAAATTCAAGAAAAAAATTTGCCCATTTGAATGTCATAAAAACAGAAATATAAAAACAATTTTAAGATGTAAATATTCTTGAGGATTTATAACCAAATATTTTTATTCCTTATTCAACTAAAAATATTCCCTTATATCCATGCCCCAATTAAAATAAAATGGAATAAAATGAATATTTTAAGATACTGGTTTTCAGCATTTTCTTTCTTTTTTGTAAATGGTACAAAACTAAATAACTAGTTCTCCTTTGCATGAGGAACTGCTCACCACTCTCCAAGAACAGCTGTTTAATTCTGACAAATAAGAAAATAATACAGATACACCTTTCTCTCCTCCAGAACAAAGCAAAGAGAAAGAGATCAAATTGACAGAGAGTGGGAAGAGAGATGATTTGTTCTTGAAGACAGACATGAAAGGTCAAGATATGAATTTTAGATAGACAGGGTAAGAGCTTGACAAGTGAAAAGAGAATCAACTTTGTGATCTGTTATATACTTGCAATGTCAGAAAAAATAAGATATTATGCTTCAACTTCAAAGCATCAAGTATAGTACTGTAGTTGATGCAAGGGGATGTAGGTTTTAGGTAGAACAAAGAGACCATGAGCCAGACTTGAGTGCCCTTCTTCCAGGTGTTTTTTTTTTTTTTTTTTTTTTGGCATCTTGATCAAACTAAGGCTCCTGTATATTTGGAATTCATTGCTAGAACTTTAATCTGCCCCGTTGTTGCCTTTCATCTGCTTCTTTGTTGCCTGAGAAGTAGATTGATTTATTGATTTTGATTTTTAAGTTCAAGAAGGACATTTTAGTGCCAGGCAAAAGTACCTAATTTATAAGGTGCTGAAAATGTGTGAAGATGCCATCTTTCCACTGAGTTTCTAAAGAACTTAATTGGCCTACTAAAATAATAGGCTTGATTTTGAGGCCTGACTGCCAGGTTACAAAGTGCTTGGCTGGCTCAGATCTGTCCCTTTCAAGCTTAATGAACAGTCTTTGTTCAACTTCCAAACATTCCATATGGTTAGTGCTTGATGGAACACAATATTTGCATCAAGAATGAGAAGTTCAATACATTTACTCATAACTACTAACTGAATAGCCTATATAGAATCAAAATTTAACCTGTGTCTCTAATAATATACATATATATGTATGTATATGTGGAGAAGTTCTATGTTCTATTTATATATATATATCTGTATTTGGAGAAGTTCTATGTTCTATGTTTTATATATATATGTATTTGGAGAAGTTCTATGTTCTATGTTATATATATATATGTATGTATTTGGAGAAGTTCTATGTTCACTAGCTACTGTACTCTGGGGAACTTACATAATATGGGCTGCTAGAACGTGCATGATTGATTTGGTTTTGTTGCTGATACCCACAAAATCTTGATTTCCCTTGACTTTCTACTCAGCAAGCTAGTAAATAAATGTATTAGTGACAATATCATAGCACTTTTCTCTGAAAATACTTTCTCAAAGTATTTTCCAAGCATCTCCTCATTAATCCTTACAATCTTTCTATGACGTTAACTGGGAGATATATCTATTTTAAGGTAGAGATCAAATTCTTTTATGGATATGTGAGTTGTCCAGAATTGTATAGATTATTACTGGGGAAGAAAGAAGAAAATTAGGCTTCCCATATCTCAGATAACCATATAATTTATTCTGCAAACTAGGAAACTTATGAAAGTGATGGGGACACTATTAATAATGATGCCAGGAGAACACTGAGAAACTGAAGATACAACCATGCTACCTATATGCTACTGAATGGAAGAGTAAGAAAATCACAATGCCTAGTTGAAAGTTGTAAGCCAAAGGATTTCATTATTTTGAGTTGTTGTAAAATAAAATTCTACTACGAATAGTTTGTTGCATTTACTTCCATTCTTTTAATATGTAATTTTTCAAAAATACTTGCAATTATAACTTACATGTAATTTTGTATTCAGGATATTTAATTTGACACTTCAAACTGTTTTGCTAATATATTAAGAATGCTTTATAAACATTTACAAATTAACACATTATGTTAACATATATGGATTTACCATAATCAACATAACCATAGCCCAGTTATTTATAATTATTTAGATTTATGAATAGTGCTCCAGTGAGATTTTCGGCATACATTTTTCATATAGCTTTAACAATCTCCTTAGGATATATTTTTTGATTGCCTCTGGTTATATTTTTAATCTTTATTTACAATTTATTCTACTTTTTCTGCTTTAAGCTTACCTTTTGGGGGAGTTTATTCTTTGATCTTGTTAGAACTTGTTTTGGTGTCTGGTAGATGGGAACAATCATGAATGATGTCATTATTTGTCTTAGTCTGCTCGAACTGTCATCACAAAATACCACAGAATACCACAGAAATGTATTTTCTTACGCATCTGGAGGCTGGAAAGTACAGGATCAGGATCTGTGAAGGTTTGCTATCTGGTGAGCGTTCTCTTACAGACAGTCAGGTTCTCTCACTCTGTCCTCACAATGCAGGGAAAGAGAGTAAGCTCTCTGGTGTCTATGTTATAAGAGAATTGATTCCATCATGAGAACCCTACCCTCATGTCACTCTGTCCTCACATTGCAGGGAAAGAGAGCAAGCTCTCTGGTGTCTATGTTGTAAGAGAATTAATTCCATCATGAGAACCCTACCCTCATGACATCATCTAAACCTTGTTACTTCCCAAAGGCCCTGTACCCAAACACCATCACCTAAATTCTGAATTTTGCATTAAATTACATCTATCTCATTATAATACTACTCTATTATTTAATTGGTAATATATGTTGAAGTTTCTGGAGATTATTGTTTTTCTATTAACATGATAAATATAGTAAAGTATTTCCTAACAGTCATCCATTCTTGCTTACTAACATGAACACTACTTGATTATGAAGTATGATTTTAATGTGATTGCAACTTTTAATTGTAAGGTATAGTTTTAAAATATTTGCATTAATATTTATTAGTGGGATAGGCCTGTATTTTATTGTGTGTAGTGTATATGAGAGAGATGAAGGGAAGGGGATGGGAAGAGAACACATGGGTTCAACTTTAGTCAAGTTTAGTATAAATATAATATTTATTCATGAATATATTTGGAAGTATTTTTATTTTCTGTTCATGGAAACATTTAAAGCTATAGATTTCTCCTCTCCCTCTCACTGTCACTCTCGCTCTGTATGTGCGTGTGCACACTCATGTATGTGCATGCATCATTTAGCCCTGCTGACTGATATACCTGGTTATTTATGATCAAAAACCAGACATTTACCTAAGAGAAAAAGTCTTTAGCTGGGATGTCCCTCCAAAGAAGTTGTAGTTTTCTTACGGTTTAGAGGTAGATCCTCTTGGTCCAATCAGACTGAAATGCCTTGAGGCTAGATTTCAGTTTTTGTGGCAGCTGGTGCATTTTTAGTTTGCCTTTTCAGCTAGGGATTAGCTTGTAGGGGTCTCAATGCCTAGGGAGATTTCTAGGTCCTCTGTTCCTTGTTGAACTCCATTTTGTCTATCCTTTTGCTGAAAAGTCTGTTTAACTTCCTTTTAGTCGGGTAGCTCCATTTTATGCTAAGCTTCTTAATCGCTCACCTTCTGCAACTAAAGGATCAGAAAATGCTGTAAAGGAAAAACAAAATGAAATTGTTTTATTTCTACAGGTCCTTTATCAAGCCCTGGCCACCATGATAGTCACGAATTCCCATTTTTGTCTAAGGCCTATCAGATTTCTAAAATCTCTGAGCTACCATTTTCTTCTTAGCTATCTGTTCAGCAAATGTATCCAAATGAAAGGTTGTGGAGAATGTTGAAATCACTTCAATGTGTTTCTCTTCTTTCGAGACAGACAGTCAAGTTCTGGATGCTTTGATTGCTATCGGAAGCCCTTAAATAGCTACTTATTTTTAATTAATTTTATCCAGCTTTCATAATTGTTCTTGCCAGGTGGGATGGCTTGATACAAATTAACTTGTCATAGCTAGAATTAGAAGTGGAAAACTTTAAATAGCATTGAGTTATCAGTACTTTCATGTCTTGATACATTTCTTCTTGAAAATGTTCATGCCTGCTGATTTGTCTGTTTGTTGAGAGGAGAATGTTCAGAATTTTATATCTTCAACATCTTTTTCTGCATTAATAAGATACTGAGATTTTATAACTCTTGTAGTCATTTTGGTCACTTATATTTTCATATGGAAAAAATCATATAATCCAGGGTTTCCAATATATTTGTGTAAAATTAGGAAAAGGATCTTATCTGATTATTTGATCAATATCTGTGATTATATTTTCATTGCCTTCCAATTTCAATATTTGTTCTCTATTCCTTCTTTATCTGGATTGAGGTTCTGATTAATTATTTTTATGTTGCAAATTGTTTTCACTTTTTCCACAAAATGAGTTCTTGAGTTTATTTCTTTACTGCATCATTCTATTTTCAAGTCATGAACTTCTGCTTCAATTAAAAAAGAAAAAAACCTCACCATTTCTGTGAAATTGTTTTGTTCACATTTTATTTTTTTATTTACTGTATAATTAAGTGTGGAATATATAATATTATAAAATACGTAATAATAATAGGGTAAAAAATACAAAAAGATACAAAAAGTAAGGGGTGTCAATTTAGAAGATTACACTTGCTGATATGGTGAATAAATCTGACCAACTAACCTTCCAGCAATAAAAACAAAATTGGAAAACTGGATAAAATATACATGGTAACATATATTAGGTCAGCTTTGTCTGTCTTCAAACAACTATAAATATTGTTCTACCCTTGTTATTTATTTATTCTTTTTCATTTTGTTTTGCTTGATTTTTTTCTTATACACTATTTATTTGAGTAAATTTTGAAAATACTTATTCTTCATTTTTGCTGTTTCTAATGTGGTATATATTTCTCAGATAAAAGATATTTATTTTCTCTTTTATCTTTCCCTAAGCTCACACTACATATATTGCATGTATCTTATATCTACGTTAAAACCTATTTATGTCTTTTTAGGTCACTTACATCAGAGGAGTTGTATTGGTACAGATAGGGGAGTTTGATTTAATGAAATAATGCATTAAAAATTTGTGTTCACTTTGTGACTCAATGATAGTCAGTGTGGCATGTAATTTTCTTCTGTCTTTTAATGTTATATTGTCTTTGTTGCTTTTCTCTAGCATGAAATATATGTTCAGTGCTGGTATCTTTTCTATTATTATCTTTGAATGGGACTCATTATTGTCTGAGCTATTTATTAAAATGGTGAAGGAAAAGATCAGTGAAGTAAATTATGTCAACAGTATCAATTTAGGTCTGTTTTCCATGAATATTTTCTCAGCAACTGTGGTATTATGATATATATTGGTTTTCATCCACGTTTCCTGGCTTATAACTCCCCTAACCCTTGTTACAGTCTTTTGTTATAATATTGGGTGTGTTAGGCCTCAGGAGCAGGCCCCTCATCTTCTCATGGCCTTTTTTCATTTTTATGTTCCTGCCTTTCTGGTTGTGGGTCTTAAGACCATCTCAGGAGAGAGTCCCACCCTATACCCTGGAGGGAGGAATGCTGATATCATGAAACTTCCATGAATATCCAGGAGGACAGGGTTCCATGAGATTCTGGATAGCTGAACACATGGATGTTCTGGGAGGGTGGCCCGCCCAGGGATGGCATGGAAGCTCTGCTCCCTTTCCCCACGCATTGCTCTAAGTGTCTCTTCATCTATATCCTTTGCAATATCCTTTATAATACACCAGTAAATGTAAGTGTTTCTCTGAGTTCTGTGAGCCACTCCAACAAATTAATCAAATCCAAAGAGGGGGTCATGAGAACCCCAACTTGAAGCCAGTAGGTCAGAAGTTCAGAGGCCTGGACTTGTGGCTGGTAGGTTGAGGGTGGGCAGTCTTGGGAACTGAGCCTTCAACCTGTGAGATCTATCTCCAGGTAGACGGTGTAGTGTCAGAACTGAATTAGAGGACACTCAGCTGGTGTCTACTGCTTGGTGTATGTATGGAAGAAAAAACCTACACATTTGGTCACAGAAGTCTTCTGTGTTGCTGATTAATCTTTGTGGTGTGAGACTAGAGGAAAAACACAGAGTTTTCTCTACACAGCAACTACATAATCTGTGGGAACATCTCTTTTTACACCTAGCCCTACATCTGTCTGGCTACAGTCATTTATCTGGCCTTGGGAAATGTGACCACAGAATCAGATATACACATGACATTACATAGTAAATTTGCATGTCATTTAAATATCTAGAAAAGTTATAATTTCACCAGGTAAGAAGAATATAAAAAGAACTCTGTCAAGAATCATACAGTAAATAGATTCTTGAATTTAATCTAGTACCTAAACAATCAAAGTAGGGAGGTTAGATATTAAAATCAGGCTAAAGATAGAGACAACATGGATCTGGAAAATATGAATTGCATGGCCATCTCACTTAGAGTTCACAGGCTTGGGATCTCTATTAACAGAACTTTTACGACGTTAGAACTTGTTCCCATATTAATGAGGGAAAAACAAACAATTACCCTGAGTATCTGAAGCTCCAGATCCATTTTCCAGTCAAAATCTCTGATAGGTAAACAATCGGAAAGAGTAGCCACAACTCTCTGAGGTGATAACCCCATTTGCTTCACAGAATGTAATTGTTTTTATGATTTTTTTTTTATCCCAGGAAAACCTTGAAAAAAAGTTTAGAGATGATGAAGTATATGAAAACTATAACATTTATACTTTAGAGATGTGATATTTATTCATAATTGTATTTGTATTTAACTATTTATAGATTTGCATTTTACATTCCAATTTTAAATGTATAACAGAATATTTTAGATACTGGTTTTCTTTTAGTTGAAATTATAAGCGGTTTTACCGAGTTGCCAGCAGTGGTTTAACCTTCAAGATAATTTAAGATTCATGATTCTGTAAGTTTAATTTATTAGCTCTATAAGGGTTGTTTAAGTACTCTGGAAGGTTTTATTTGTTAGTCCGATAATTAAAATGTTCACAAAGATAATTGAACATATTAAATTTATAAATGTAGTTAAAATCTTTAAGGGAGTTTAATTAAGTTGTAAATGGAAGCAAACATTATTCAAAGTCCCCCTTAAAAATAATTTTAAATGTGCTAGATTTATAAATAGAACAATAAGATTTCTAATTTAAACTCAAAATTTTAAAACATTGGTTAAAAAATTTAACATGATATGCTGCACATTAATTCAAAATATGAAATCTTGTAAATAGTCCTTTTTACATTCAAGAATCACACTGATGAACATCACAAAATGCCCGCTGATAACCGCTATGAACCTCTCTAAGCAATAGGTTCTGTATGAATTTTACTCCTCATGATTTGAAGATTATGCATTAATTTCTTGTTCCTGTTATTTTCTTTCCAATTTAGTCTTTACATACACAATTCAATTTAGTCTTTACATACACAATTCAATTTAATCTTTACATAGACAAAACTCCTATAACAGAAAAACTTAAAACAAAGAGGGTGCATTCCTTCGCTTGCTTTCTGAGGACACCCTACTCTAAAAGGCAGCAGCTTTCTATAAACTATGTCTTCTTCTCATTGTACTCCGTGACTCACCTTGAATTCTTTCCTGCTTGAGGCCCAAGAACCCTTTCTTGAAGTCTGGATCAGGACCCCTTTTTCCAGTAACACTAGTACTGTTATAGTTAGGTAAATGTTACTCGCACCTGAAACATGGGGCATAAATGATTGAATTTCATTTCTACACATTTTTTCCCTTAAACTGACAATTTTTTAAAATTTTTGTTTTGTTTAGTTTTCCGTGTACGTATCAAAGTACCAACTCCAAACTCTACCCCAGTTTTCTAGTGAGTCTCATAATGCATTCAGAAGCATTAGACATTTTATCAGATTTATCTTTTTGAAAATTTTTTTCTAGATAGCTCCAATTTACACAGGTTGCTGCGTACACATACTGTACATCTAACAACCAGGAAATTCCCTGTACTTTATAACCTACTCTTTCCTCATTTACTTCCTCATTTTAGTGAAACTCTTCTCCAATAATTTCCTGAGATAGGATGTATTGGCTGTAGAGTTTTAGAATCTTGCAATGTTGTAAATGCTTATGATTGTTTCCTCCTATCTGATTTCTAGTTTGGTTGCGCATACTATTAGAAATAATTTTGTTTTGCAATGTATAAGGCTTTATTTATCTTCCAGTGAGGATTTTTATTTCTCCTCTCTGGAAGTTTGAAGTATCTTCTTTTTTAGTTTTTCCGGAGTGTGCTGATTTTTTCATGATTTTCTGTGTGTGTGTGTGTGTGTGTGTGTGTGTGCGCGCGCATGCGTATGTTAGTATAGGTATATTTTCACCACTGGCTTGAATTCTGGTGGACACATTCAATCTGAAATTCATACACTTGAACTCTTACCCATTTCAAAAAATTATTTATATATATTATACTTCATTGTATTTTTTTCTTTTCCCAAATGCCTGTATTTTGTTGCTGGCCCTATAGGACCAATTATTTAGTTCATTAAACTTTCCCTTTCTCATTCCCAACTCTGTTTACACTAACTTCTCCAGGAGATGCAGTCAGCTTTACCTTTTAGATCTCCCATTAACTTATACATTTCTGCAATAAATTTCTTAATTTTTAAGAATTCTATTTTTTGGATATCCATTTTATATCACATCTTGTTCTTGGTGTATTATCTTCCCTCTCTGAGGAAATTAATAATTACTTTTTTCCCACACTGTATAGACTCTGTTTACTTCCAGTTGTTTTGTTTATTTTTTGTTTCTGTGTTTGTTGTTGACTGTACCTAGAATCTCGTGATCGTTTGTTATCTATTTGTGTTCAAGAGCAATACAATAAATGTTTACGGTAAACTTCAGATTCTTAGGTAATAATTCTCAACTGTGGCTTCAAGACAGGGCAATCAGGTTGAGAAGTTTTCCCAGAAAAGCCTCTCATGACATATCCATTGGTCTATTCCTTTGGGCTGATCATGATCTTCCAACTAGAGTCTTCCAGTCTTCTCTGAGAATATAAGACTAATAGACTGTTAGGTTTTAAATCTAGATAGAGGTGAAAATTGGGGAGATCTACCTTTCAGTAATTACTGTTCATTTTGGCCCCCTAATTTACATATGCCAATGAAGATGAGATTGCCAGTACTAAGATTCCCTGTGTTACCTCTCTAGATGGTAAATGTGTACTTTTCCACCAGCAGAACCTAGAGCCTTTCACAAGGCTTGATGGAGTGGGCACTGGAAACAGTCTTCCAATCAATCTTCCTGGGTTTTAGCCCTACCTTTACTTGTACTTTCAGAGGTATCCCGTGCAACCAATTTATGAACATTTTGCAGAATAAGATTTCCCTGGCCGGGCGCAGTGGCTCAAGCCCGTAATCCCAGCACTTTGGGAGGCCAAGACGGGCGGATCACGAGGTCAGGAGATCGAGACCATCCTGGCTAACACGGTGAAACCCCGTCTCTACTAAAAAATACAAAAAACTAGCCGGGCGAGGTGGCGGGCGCCTGTAGTCCCAGCTACTCGGGAGGCTGAGGCAGGAGAATGGCGTGAACCCAGGAGGCGGAGCTTGCAGTGAGCTGAGATCCAGCCACTGCACTCCAGCCTGGGCGACAGAGTGAGACTCCGTCTCAACAAACAAACAAAAAAATATTTCCCTGCCACTTGCAATTTTGCACTTTTTGGTAAGCTAAGTCAGTTACCAGCCATTTATGGACTTCCTATTTTCAAAAATGTTGCTGTTTTATTTTTATATCACTTCAATAAGCCATTTGCCATCATGTTATAGGTTGAGTGGGAAAATAAGTCTCTATATGTGTTTAACATGCCATATTTGCTCAGGTGTCTGCATCTACTCCCACCATTTTTTGAAGAGAGGTTAACTTGTTATGGCACGAACAACTAGTCCTCAAAGTTTGGTTTAGAATTTTTAATGGTGTTTATTTTTAACAAAATTGGTAGAGTTTTTTTCTTTGTACATTGATATTTCTTTTGGTTTTCAGTTGTTTTAAGAAATAAATAGAGGGAGAGATATGCTTCCTTTGCTCCCATTAACCAAAAGAATAGTTTGAACAACACAGGAATTAACTTTTCCATTAAGTTTAAGAGGACCTGCTTGAGACACAGCTGGGCCTTGAGCTTTTAAAGGTGCTACAACTTTATACCTGTTACATTTTTTCTATTGTTGGTATCTTCAAATGTTCTCATTTTCCTAGATTTATTTTTATAGTTAAATTTTCCCTAAAAAATTAACCTCTTCATATATATTTTCAAATATAATGACCAAGAGGTACATATTGCATTCTTTTGAAAATTTTCAATTATCCAGTTTTTCATTTTTCTTGTTGTATTTTAATATGCTCTCTCCTTTTTGTCATCTAATTTGTCTTTTCAAAGAAACAATTTTTTGGATTTATTGAAAAATCCCATTGCTGTTGGGATGGGAGAAAATTAAATCCTTTAAATAATAGGCCAGGCATGGTGGCTCATGCCTGTAATCCCAGCACTTTGGGAGGCCGAGGTGGGCAGATCACTTGAGGCCAGGGGTTCAAGGCCAGCCTGGCCAATATGGTGAAACCCCTTCTCTACTAAAAATACAAAAATACAAAAATTAGCCAGGCGTGGTGGTATGCACCTGTAATCTCAGCTACTTGGGAAACTGAGGCACAAGAAATCACTCAAACCCGAGAGGCGGAGGTTGTAGTGAGCCAAGATTGTGCCACTGCCCTCCAGTCTGGGTGACAGAGCAAGACTCTGTCTCAAAAAAAAAAAAATCTTTAAATAATAGTATATTGTTTTGCAGATTATAAGATCAATAGATATTTATTGTAAAATGCACAAATAGTGCAACATTTCTTAAAGTAGACAGTGAAGTACTTCATGTTGCCATGTTTCTCCAAGAGGTATTACTGGGCCTTGATACTAAGCATTCTTCCTTATATAGGACTGTTTGGCTCAATGCACTGTTTGGCCCAATGCATGCTGCATGTGATCTCTACCCTCTACTTGGTAAGTGCTTGTCATGTCTCCATCATTGATACAACCAAAAATAACCTACATTTCCAAAATCACTTCAAAGGAATGGTCCTGAGAAAGACGTGAAAATTCTCAACTCCTCAGAGTGGATCTCTATTAAATAATTGAACAAGTATGCTAACTAATATTTGCAAAGCTGTTCACTATACAAATTTATTAAAAAATGCAAAGATGGTAATGTCTTAAATTTTCAATAGATATGTTTTATAAAAATACTGGTAAAAATTAACATTTTACAGTAATTTTAAATGATGGCAAGATGTCCAATGTATTTTTGAATGAAATGTCAGGCCATTACAAATCATAATTAGCCTAATCTCATTTTTAAAAAAAGGTACACATACGCCTTTTATGAGTGAAAGTATTAGTTCTGATTAAATTTTTGTTGGTGGATTTCTAAGGAATAGAGGAATTGGTGAGGCAAGTGGGATTGTAGAGAGAGGGAGATTCCAATTTACATTTAATCCACTCCCAGAGTGTTTGAGTTTTTGTAATAAAACATTATAAAATGTTATATCATTTACAGTATGATCACTTATAAACTTTCAATTAAAAGGAAATTTTTAAAAAGAGAACTACCAAATGACTACTGCAGCTATCATAGTTTCATAAATGACTTTTTCCTTCCTTCATGTTGTGTCAATGGGTGCCCACTAGGTTAAGACCCAGATTTAACACTGGGTACAGTCAGGATATAAGTATCAAAACAGGAGATTACCTATCTGGGTACCCTAGCTTCCCCATTCCTGAGCAAGCTGGGAAGCCATAGGGTCCAACTCTATATGCACTAATGAAACAGAGATACTTTTGTCAAAGGATATTCTTCTTGATGGTAAAAATATTAGCTAACATTTGTTAGCTGACAAAAATGAAGTATATTAAATATGCTAAGGGAAATTGTGGTTCAAGTGATAGAGATTTGTAATTCTTTTTGAGACCATGTAATTATACCCATGATACAAGGTAAGTTTGACACAGAATAATTTCTGCCAAGATAAAGGATGCTGTTGATGGCCTGCTCATCCCCTGCCTATTGACTATTATTCTCAAACTAAAGCAAAATTAATTTTTAAATAACAGGTTAAGAAATATGAATAAGCTCTGCCTTTTGTGGGACAGTTTGGAAGTACTGAAGAAATTCAGAAGGACATAATCAGAAATAGATGAGAAAAGAAAAACATACATTATTTTGGCCATTGATATGGTTTGGCTCTGTGTCCCCACCCAAATCTCACCTCAAATTGTAATCCCCACATGTAAAGGAAGGAGACTGGTGGGAGGTGATTGGATCATGGGAGCAGCTTCCCCCATGCTGTTCTCATGATAATGAGTAAGTTCTCAAGAGATCTGATGGTTTTATAAGTGTTTGACAGTTCCTCCTTCACATGCTTACTTTCTCCCTTGCCTGCAGCCATAGAAGACATGTCTGCTTCCCCTCCCACCATCATTGTAAGTTTCCTGAGGCCTCTCCAGCATTCAGAACTCTGAGTCAATTAAACCTTTTTCCTTTATAAATTACCCAGTCTCAGGAAATTCTTTTATGACAGTGTGAAAATGGACTAATACAGCCATGAAAAATGAATAATGGTTAAATGGCAGGAAGAAGAAAGAACATTCTTGGCCTAGAGAGTACAAAAGGAAAGCCATGGGGTTGGACCTAAGAAGAATACAAGGGAAGAGGAGAGAAGAGTACTTATTGTGCTCAGGAGCTGAACTGGGAATTTTTTTTAAAAAAAACAAGAAATACCAAACGTAGCTATTATAGGACCAGTGAATAAAGAAATATTAAAGTGATGAAAAATAATTTAAATATGAGAAGAAAAATTATGAGTATCTGTATATTTTTGATCAAAGTATGTAATGATTAAAGTTGCATTATAAATTATTCTGTCTATGGAATTATGGATTGAAAACAATAAAAGTCAGATAAACTATAAACTTCTCTCATTCTTTATTTTGGAATTTAAAGAACTTGTGTATCTAAGTTAATCAGATGTGTTTATGTTATTTTCACAAAAGTACCTATGCATTAATTTAGAAAGATTTTTACTGCCTGTTTTCTAAAAAAAAATAAAGTGTAAGATTTTACTACTTCAGATAACATTTGTTATAAGTCAATCTATGTCTTCCAAGAAAATCTCTTGGTCAGGGCTCATGCTTCTCCACCATGTTTCAGGTTTGATTTCTTTTCAGAGAGGTAAGATTTGTTACTGTGCCCCTTAAATTGAAATAGATGTAATTAATGTGGCTATAGTGAGATTCATCTTTAATATAGTAATTGTGTTCTGAAACATTCATCTTAAAATTAAATGTTTTCTCCTCTAACTAGAATCTTTCATTTACAATTAACTTAAACTTTTAAGTCTTTACACTGGAAACTCTTCTTTAGAGAAGATGTGAGTATTCTGTTCTCGTAGAAGCTAGACTCTTGGAGAAGACAGAAACTGCAGTGGCAGGAAGATTAATGTGGGTCCTGGAGTCTAGAAAGTTGTCTAGAGACCAAAACAGTTATGGCAAGAAAGCTCAAAAAGAGAATAATCATTCAGAATAGGAAGAGATAGAAACCCTTAAACAATTAAAGTCACAATACCAGGTGTGTATAGTCAGAGGGAGAGATTTTGCCCATGTTATTCTGGGGAAAGAAATAAAATATTTTTGTATAACATCATAGAAATGTAAATGGCGATATTTTAACTTCTCCAATGGGTAGTTTGAGAAAAATGTTTAAAATTGAAAAGTGTTTTTTTTTTTTTTTTTTTGAGACAGAGTCTCGCTCTGTCGCCCAGGCTGGAGTGCAGTGGTGCCATCTCGACTCACTGCAAGCTCTGCCTCCCGGGTTCACACCATTCTCCTGCCTCCCGAGTAGCTGGGACTACAGGCGCCCACCACCATGCCCAGCTAATTTTTTTTTTTTTTTTTTTTTTTTGT